>NC_135482.1:133157270-133459520 GCF_052094955.1 Ictidomys tridecemlineatus
ATATTTCTAAATTTACATTTAAAAACTGGTTCATCTTTTAAATTATTTAAGAAAACACAAAATAAGAGATTATGTAGCAGGTTTTCCTGCACCTACTTCAATGTAACTCAAACACATGGTCTGTGGAAAATGCCCTCCTCATACTCCTCCCTGATGTCTCTAAATAGTTTGTCTGTGGCAAAGGACAGCATAACTCTCCTGTGTGTAATGAGGTGTAAGACCTGAAAAAAAGAGCCACCTCAAGGTGGGAATGCTACTTACACTTTCTCATATTTGTCAGTCCTTTGATTAACTTTATTAACACTTCCCAAGCCTTGGTTTCTTTTTAACACTAGGAGAAAAGAAAAGGCAGAGCAAGAGACAGAAAGAGGGCAGCTCTGTGCTCTGTTCAGAATCTCATATGACAGCAGCAGACTTTGCACAAGACTAAGACATAATTGGTGCCTAAAGAATTAGAAGTTCTTGGCCAGATGTGGTGGCACATGCCTGTAATCCCAGCAGCTTGGGAGACTGAGACAGGAGGATCATAAGTTCAAAGCCAGCCTCAGCAACAACGAGGTACTAAGCAACTTAGTGAGACCCTTTCTCTAAATAAAAATAGGGCTGGGCATGTGGCTCAGTGGTTGAATGCCCCTGAGTTCAATCCCTGATACCAAAAAAAAAAGAACTAGAAGTTCTTAGAAATATTTAATTCAAATGGCTCTGCTCCTGATGCAAAATGCTCAAGATATCTTGATATAAGAGTCCAACCATTACTCAGATACAACTGAATCAACTTCAAAGTTAAAGTCCTTCCCAGGTCTCAGGTTTTGCTTCTTGGAGAGAGGTTTGGAGGGAGGTGAACTTCAGTCTATACAGCAAGATGTTGACTTATTTAAGTATGAAAATCATTCATAACAGAGTGAAAATCAATTGGTCAACATTTTAAATCTAAAGAGTTGGAGGATTTAGTCAAGCAATTTCTTCTAAAAAGTTTAAGGGTGTATTTAAAGGTCTGAAGTTCCCTTGAAAAGTTGAAATAACACTATTATGGTTCCGGTATACTTTGTGTAAACTGGCACATGGAATAAAACTTTCATCCATCAAAGACTAAAATTCATTAGAGAATATGAAAGCTGATCCTTCAAATTCCCCAGTTGTTAAACTGCCATTTCCTTCTTTCTGATTTCACTGTGGTAAGACTGTTAACATTGTAAGTTCTTTCACTATTAGAAAGAAGGTGCAGTGACAAAGGCCTGTCATCCCAGCAGCTCAGGAGGCTAAGACAGGAGGATCATCACTTTGAGAGCAGCCCCAGCAACTTATCAAGGCCTAAAGCAATTTAGCAAGACCCTGTCTCAAAAATAATTTTTTTTTTTTTAAAAAGGGCTGGGGGTGTGGCTGGGTGGTTAAGCACCCCTCCAAAGAAAGAAAGATGTGGGGAAGAAGGAAAAAGAACTAGGACTCTTGGAATCTTTTTTTCCTATGCTGACAAGATCTTTATTCCTGCATTAAAGTTTAGTTGCTATCAAGTTATTCTAGTTACAAACACTTCTTTCACTTTCATATCACCAAAAATGATCCTCCTGAGATGTTCTTCCTATTTTTCTTCCCATTTACCACCAGTTTTGTGGAATTTTTCAAACTCTGTTTTTAAATATCTAAAAACTTTATCTCTTCCTATAAAACTCATAAAACCCCTCAAAGAGAATTGACTTTTTCCATCTTCATCTAGTCTCCATTTAAAAATCACCTGTGATGAGTTGGCACATTTACATGAAAAATGTTCTTATCAAGCATCCTGTGTCTGTGTGCTTGTTACCGCCAACACTTTCCATCATACAGACTGTGTTCAGAGTTCAGTATCAGAAAGAATTGAGAACATAGCTGCCAAGATTGACTTGGAAAGTTAGAATACCATTCTATACACAGATTGGCACAGATAAATGGTTTTTAAAAATAACTGTGACAATAGAAATGATTATCATGTTAGGAAGGCAAATAAAAATGACTAACCAAATACAAAGGAAACAACCAATTTGGGGGAAAAATAGTAGAAACCTCATAAATCCTTACCCTTTGTCATTCTTGACGGCTCTGGGATTTTCTTTAATGAAACTGTCAAGACTTTGGTTTCTTCCAACATGAAAAAAGGATGTTAATAATTAAAGTTAATTTTATAGTAGACCAGTATATTAATCTCTCAAATGCTGCTAGTTTAGCTACTGATCATGCATTAACCCATTTTGTGATACAAAATAAATAAAAGCATGGCTTTGGGTCTTAAGTTATTTACAAATACATCTATATACATATACATTTGAAGAGCTACTAAGATTCCAACTTGGTACAGCTGGAATCCACGTTTTAAAGACTTCAACATTGAACAGCTATACCCCCAGAAACAGTCTTATAGTAACTGTATTTAATTCATAAACAATGCCATGGTTTTCTACTTGTAATAGCCAGTTGGGTTTCTTTCACTTTTAGAATCAAAGGGAACTTGGAGATCAGCCAGGTCATAGCCCCTAGTTTATGGGTTGAGGAAACAGAGGTGCCCATGGTCACCCACATTGATGCTGTAGGCAAAGCCAGCACTGAGACTCCCACCCTCTCCTGATTGTGATCTAGGGCCTGTTCCTCCAGCCCACCTGACCCTTGCCCTGAGCAAGAGGTCTCCCCCAGAAAATAGTAGACATACTAGGACCCAACCAAAGCAGCCTGTCCTGATCAAATCTTACCCTTTGCCACCTTTGTCCATCAAAGTATTCACATAGATGAGACTCTCAAGACTTTTGGCTCTATAAATACAGAGAAACTCAAATAAAAACTGCACTCTGAAATTAAATTGTGTGGTATCTTGAAAGGTCAAATACAATAAACATTCTCCATGAATTGCTCATTCATTCCCATTGAATGGAAGAGTAAAAATCCTTCCGGGCAATTGTATCTGAACTCAATGTACAATGCAGAGAGCATTAGCCCATCTGCTCATGCATTTCCATGTTAGAGGATCAACTCCCTTCCAGATAACATGTGAGGAGTAAGACAAGCAGTCTGGGAGATAAGATTTTCGGATCAGAGATAGATGCGCTTACCTTTTCTCTGTTTGCTCAGCCTTTGGGGTTGCTCTGAAGAGACCATCAAGACCTTGATTCCTTTAAACATATTGATGTAAAAAAAATCTCAGCAGTAATAATGATGAATGCTTAACTTTAAAATATAAACACAGACAGATCAGTTAAAATAGGAAATAGAAGCTGGTTGGAAAAGATGAATCACAATTCTTTAAATTGCTTTATTCCAAACAGGTATTTTCACTCAAAATTAAATTGTAGTGAAGCTTCGAGAAGATGAATTAAAAGACATACACTGGGGGTCTGCCAGCCACAATAGGTTCATGAATGCGTTGCTTGGATATATGAAGTATTTTCTTTTTTAAAAAATTTTTTTGTAGTTGTAGATGGACTATTTGTTAACTTATATGCAGTACTGAGGATCAAACCCAGTGCCTCACACATGCTAGGCAAGCACTTTGCCACTGTGCTACAGCCCCAGCCCAAGTATTTTCCTTTTAATGTCAGCTAGTGTTTACAGGGATGGTCATAATCCTAAATTTTCAGAATCTCCTGAAAATGTCCTGCAAGAGTGGACCCAAATTGCCTGTGGTAACCCTTAGCTGAAACTGAGAAGTCAAACTGGTGCTTTTAACAAGACATTCACCATTTTTGACTTGGTTCCACCACTACCTGTATCATACAGCCAGTCACCTCTGGCAGCTGCCTGTCTGAAACTTCCTCTCTTTGTAAATGAGAAAACTGAAAAGTGGCAAGTTTCAGTGACTTGTCAATAGATCATTACTGTCTAGAGCCTGATACGAAAATCTTATCTCACAATCCTCTGACTGATTCATTCATTTGACTTTTTAAAAAATTTTCTCCTTTTCTTTGGTCCCTGCTGACTTAGTTTGTTAGCATACAAAGTAACAGAGAGAGAACTAAAATGAAATACACCCTTTCTGCCTCCATCGTAAATTTTTCTTTCAACATAATTTAAGTTTTACAATTATAAATGATCCAAGATAAAGAGATAACGGTAACTAGGATATTATGGGTTTTGAAATGGTTAAGCTAAAAGCATTCAACAATCAAACCAAACTCTGTGTATATAGAGCATATTAATATTTCAGTAAAAAAAGTGGTTATTTATATGAAGCATATGGAGTATGAAAATCAAAGACACTTTGTATCCAATGATAGGATTGAAGGCTGAGAATAAATAAAGTCTTAATTTTTAAGTCTTACCTATTCAAGCTTTTGTTCATTTTGATGATATTATCCAATTCTTCACTTTTTGGAAAAGAAAAAGAAAAACTCATATTAGTAAAAGGCTGCTCAGAGTTGATGGGTAGATATACCTTAAAATAACTCAGTTCTCTGAAATACAATATGTATCCTACCTTAATCACCTGCAAAACTCCTATTTAATCTTCAAGGCTCTCCTTAAATACTACTTCCAAGGTCCTAGTCCCTAGTCCTCCAACTGCCGGAACTTCCCTACGTTTTTGGAATAGTTACAGTATTTGGAGTTTGGGGCATCTCCTTTAAGATGCTTCTGTTGATTATACTTTGTATTATAGCAACTGCACACGTGCCTTATGTTAGTGTCCCTGCTCCTACATACACACATCACTTGAAATTTAGAACTGTATTTTACACGGCATCCTCTTCAGTCTTTAATACTGTGCTTTTACATAGATCCTTAATACACATTTTCAATTGAATCAACAAATACAGGTGCTGACTCTAGATTCTGTCCCTGCGTGAAGTATCTGCACATGGAGTAGCTATGGAAGACACTCACTCATCTGTAAGTCTGGCTTCTATCTGGAATTCTACTATTACCCATCTAGGTCAGTCAGCTAAAAGTGCTAGCCAGTGCTAGCCGTATCTGAGAACTGCAAAGTTCTGGTTGTTTTAGGAGCAACCTATTTAAGCTAAAATCCTGGGTTTAGGAATTTCCCTAAAACCACACAAACTCAGTTTTCTTCCTCAAGTAGGTAGCCTGGGGAGGGTTGTTCCCAAGAGTGCCCTGACTTGCTTCCTCCAGTACATTCCTCCTCACACTGTGTCTTCTCCCAAACTTTTCTCTCCCTCTTCTACCCACTTCTCTTGCCTTCCTCATTTAGTTTCTCCATTCACAAATCTTGGTTCCTCTTCTTTCTCCTCTAAACTTGCACAGTTTCCCAAGCATTCTTATTGTCCCGCTTTCTTCCTGAGTCACCTCTGGACTTAGGGTTAGGGTTAGGGTTAGGTGATGACCAGGAGTCCGTAAGAGCTGGTAACTTCTAGTTACACATTAAATCTTCCAATTCAGAGGCACCCACATTCCAATATGGGATTCACCAGTCATTCACTGGTGACCCTGGGTGAGTTGCCTCAACTCTTGTTGGATCAGTTTTCCCATCTGTAAAATGAGAATGCTAACTGTATGTATATCAGATAAAAATGGATAAGTTAATGAATATAGAGTGCTTAGCATGATGCCCAGCAAGTCATAAATTCTCAATTAATTCTGCCAGCATAATAAACAACATTCTATCAATTCTAGATGGTTCATGTAGTAAATGTTTTCTATATTTATTTATTAACTGAATTTAGAGACATCAAGACAATGTCATTGCTTTGCAGTGGCTAAGTCACTTTGTGCGGTAAGATGCCTAGCATAACACTTTTGCCATAATAACTGCCAAAGGCAATCCTTGTGGAGACCCTAAGAATATGTTAACAGCCATCATATAGGGGAAGAATTTCACATAATCTTATGTATTTAATGATAGGACCGAAAGCTGAGAATAAATATCGAAATACAAAAGTTGCTGACACTGACCAAAAAAAAAAAAAAAATTGATTAGTGTTCTATCCTTGTGTGGGACAAATACCACATCAACCCTAATATGGTGTCCTGTTATTTTTTCTTGCTCAAAATTTTACCTGCCAACTCTGAGGATGTGAATCTGCTCATGTCCCAAGGAAAAGAGCAAAGCTAAGAGAACTATAACTTTTGTTCCAGACCATTCTGACTGGCATGAGTCACACTGAAGAGATTCTCAGGATTCGGGGTTGCTTGTGTTTATCTGAAGAAGATTAGCATAAACCATGAGAAGATACTCTGTGGTAAATTAAATAAAATGGAAACTATATTCTACATAAAAAAAAAACTTGAGCTTTCAACATGACTGTAAATCAATGAAAGCTTTGGCTATTCAATTTCACCATTGCATTTGCAACAAATTAAATGCCCTTAATCAGATAGCTGTAACATTTAGTCCACAAAGAGCTGCTGGAATAAATAACACCATTTCTATTCCCTCTGGACAGCCTGTAGTACATTGTCCCTGGTGCTTATCAAAGCAGCGACTTTTCTATGAGATGAAGGTGTGTGGCTGTGAAATTTGTCCATTGTGGCTTGGAGGCAGAGACAGGAAAGTCTGCTGTCCTCATTGTTTTTCTTTGATTAATGCCAAACCACAATTTCCTCTTGGCATCACTCCCTTATCTCCTCTCAAATGTCCCCATCGCCCACCCCAACATTGTTCAGTCCCTACTGAAAACAAAATATCCTCCACACAAAGTAAATTAATAAAATGAGAGCATCAGGAACTTAGATGGGAGAGGAAATGGACATAAAACATCCAAATCCTTTCGACAGTCTCCATGTGGCTGCAGAGTGCCTATGGGCTAATGAATTTATAGAGAAACACCAAGTGTCACTTTGTTTCTTCTCTTCAGTTCTTTTGACCGAGACAGAAATCTCTAGTAACATTCTTATCATTATTAACTTCTATCCAACAAGGAAAAATATTGTGGGTTTGGAATTTAAACAATGGAAGATTTGAACTCTAGGTTGTCTCACTGCCCTTCATGATTTTAACACTATCAGCTATAAAGACCTCCTTTGGACAAAACAGTGTGACAGACACTGAAAACCACATCTGGCAAATAAGACAGCATATCTGCCCTGAAGATTATGGGATGAGAGGAAGGGGATCCACTTACACAAATAACATGGAACAAGAGCAACTGTTATGAGCTTTGCAAACTATGAACAGTGGGTCTCCAATCTCTTGGAGAGGCAGAAGTCACATCTCACTGGATCACTCAGTGAAGAATTCACAGGGGAGGTGGTGTTTGATCTGGATCTGGATAAACAGTAGGACTTGAATGAACTGAAATGGTGACCTTCAGGCTAGAGAAGACTGCCACATGGAGGGGATCCCTAAACCAAGGCAGAGTATCTGGGGATACTGTAAGATAGTGGTCTCATCTGTTACTGAATATAGGATTAACAACATAGGTGAAGTCAGAAGTAACTCTGAAGCATCAGACTTGGAGCCAGGTTAAGCAACAGCATTGAATGAGTTTGTATGTAATTAAATGGGTGATGGGGAGCCAGGACAGTAGTTGTATGAGCAAAAACTTAATAGAAAAAAAAAATCTCTGGCACTGATGGGCAGTCATGGTTCAGAGGCAGGAGAGACTGAGTAGCATAAGTAAATCTGACCAACCACTCTAACCACTATGCAGCAGTCGATGAGGGATTGAACTGGGAGAAACCGTCAATGCAGCGGAAGCATTTGATATTTAATTCATACCTGTCTATACTACATGAAGGGGGTAAGGGATGAAATAATCAAGAATGATTTCACAAAGGAGAGCCTACAGAAATTAAAGAACAGAAGTCAGGAAATAGCACCTTTGGGAAGGAAATTGAATGCAGCCTAGGACATCTTAAATGGGATGTTGGGGAGACTGATAAGTAGAGATCTGGGCCAACAACATAAATAAAGGACTGGAGATTTAGAATGAGATGTGGTGGCTGAGGTCATAAGAACAGGTAAAATTAGCAGAAGAGGAAGCAGAAGAGTGTCCATAAATGCCACCATCATCTATTATTCAATTATTCTTCTTTGAAATCATACTTAATAAAAAGCTCCGAGGTTTTGTTCATGTTTGGACATTTTCAAGGTACTGGCGAGGCGTTTTTGACACAAGGCATTTTGACACAGCTTGTGAGCTCTCAGACCACTCACCCCTTGTCAGTTTTCCCCATTGATGTGGCCACCTTGTCGATGTTATCGCGATGATCCTGACTCCTTCAAACAATGGGAAGAGGCACAGGTCAATGGCAGTGGAGTGAGCTTTGAAGGAGCTAACATTTCGCAACTGTTTCTAGTGCAGAAAGTTGTAGTACATGTGTTGTTCAGGAATTACTGACTTGTGCAGAATAAAAACGGTGCTATCATATCAGCTCACAACACACACACACACACACACACACACACACACACGCACGTCTGTAGCCTACACAATGTCATTTCACCTAGGTGCTGGAAATCCCTCTATTGGTTCTCAAGCTCCACACGTTAAAAAGGGCATATAAAAGAAAATGCAGTTACAGCACAAGGAAAAACAGAAGCCAAGTTCAGAAGTCTTTCTTCCAGATCCAAGGAGCATTAACCAACAGGTCTGAACAATTAATGAGTCTCTCAAACAGGGTGAAAATATCTGTCATCTCAGTGTTTCAGAGGGGAAAGAAAAGACACTTAAACTATTGGTAGAAGCACCTGAGACACAAAAGGCTTAGATCCAGGCTGACCTCCCTGGATCATGGAAAGGAATAATTTAGTCCTTATAGTTTCACCTATAATTAAGACCTGCATTTTCACAAATGTCTCATAGAGGGTTAATATGGTTGCATGAAGAAAAAAAAATGTTTTCATCAACTAAGTTTAGAAAATGTAACCTACTTTAGGTGATTCAAATTTCACACAGGCATGCTGAAGGTTCTAGAAAGTCCTAATTAAGAGAACACTATCTCATTGTTTCCTTGTGTACCGGACCATTCAACTCTTTCTTTCCAGAAAATGCATTGACATCTGTGTCAAAGGGAACACAGTTTAGGGAAATGCAGAGAGTTGCACTTTAAGTTCCTAGGTGCAAGGAAAAGATGATTCTCCGAGAGGTAAGGTATCTGTGTGGTGGGTGTCTCAAACCTGACTCTTCTGAGCATCAAAGGAGAGATAATACTGAAAAAAAGTTTATAAATTGGAACTTTAAAAATCTCTCAAAAAATTATTAACTGAAAATTGGTTTACAATGTTGAAGTACCTATAAAAATAGCATTGTTCAAAAAGTATTTTAAAACCAGTATTTTTTTTTCCTTAAAAAAAGAAAATAAGCAGACAAGATACAATCTAGAACACATGTTAAACTAGACAGGATGTGCAAAACAATAGGTGTCAATCAAGACTGTCCTGGAGATGCCAGGCATTTGGGAAATGCCACCCTACCCAAAGGAATCAACACAATTTGTGAGCCTGTTCCTTATGCTGCAGGGCGAGCTGGACTTGACTTTCTATCGCAAATACTACTAAAGCTCTCGTAGTACAAGTTCAACCAAATGATATGTTTCTGGCTATTCATTCATATACCTGCACTAACTATGCCACAGACCCGGGGGCAAGTGCTGGGACTACCAAAGTGAACAAGCTTCAAGAGATTTGATCTTACTCTGTTACTATGCTCAAGACATTCTGGTTGTTTGCTTAATGTAAAGTTTAGGATTGAAATACAAGGATCAGGGGCTGGGGTTGTGGCTCAGTGGTAGAGCACTCGCCTAGCACGTGCAAGGCCCTGGGTTTGATCCTCAGCACCATGTAAAAACAAATAAATTAAATAAAGCTATGTGTCAACTACAACTAAAAAATACTTAAAAAAAAGAAATATAAGGATCAAAATTCTGTAAGTACTATAAAAGCATTTATTATCCACTATATTAAAGCCATCAGAAAAATTAATTTTATCTTTTATTATTGTTTCATATTTTTGGAGTGTACTAAGAAAGCATATTTTACCACTGCTACAATTATATCTGTATAGACAGAGACCATTGTACCTTATATTTCTTTCAACAGATCTGCTGGTTTCCGTATAGACACCTGGTTTAGGTGGACATATCTGCCTGTATTTAAAGATAATGTCTGTTAGGTAAGGAAACATTTCTATGTTAAATTTAAATTTAACAGAAGGAAATATTTGTGTCAAAATGAGTAGTATATGTTGGAATCATATTGCTACTTAACATAGCAAACTCTACCCTAGTTCTTTGGGTTGGCAGCAACTCAACTATTTCCTGTTTGAAAGTTTCTAGAGAGTACAAAAATACATATAATATTGATCAAATTATATTGTTATATCATGTGCATGTATGAATATGAAACAATAATCCACTATTATGTATAATTATATAACACCAATAGAAAAATGAAAAAAAAATGTAAAGACACCAATATACTAATTTTATAATTTCACCTTGTTTTAATATATTTTGTACAACAAGGTGTGTTTAGAAATATCTGTTCTACATATGTTCATGTTCACTCTTTTGGTCTCTGTTCGTCAAAGCACTTTCATACATATCTCCATTAGATAATGAAATAACATTTTAAAATATTAAGAATATTTTTTGTTATTAAGCATCAAAGGGATGATGTTTTCCTTGAAGACTTATCCCATCTGATAACTGTCAAGAAATACATTTGCTTGGACAAGACAGGAAATAAGTCTATATTTCAAATGCAACTACCCCGATGAGAATGGCCCCATTGAGCTGACAGCATCAAATTCTACAGTGCTAGCTTCTGTCACAATTTATGACATCAGGCTTTTCTCTGCTCTTCTCAGTATCTGGTTGACCTACTTATACACGCTTGCTTGCTCTCAAGGAGCTGTATTCAACTATTTTTTGTTCTCCTGAGGACATGTGTTAATTACATAGGAAACACTTCCCTTTCATATTCTTTCATTAAAATCATCTTGCTGTGATTAAAGTAATCAGCCTTTAAAAAAAAACATGCAAGTTGTCCCAATTTTATTTTTTCAGATCATTTATGGAAGAAAAAGATTCGAGTAGTAAAAATTGACTAGACCAATTCCTGTGAAATTTAGCTTCTTTGGAAAATCTAAAGTTAACTACGTGTTGCTGATTTTTAGATTAGAATTTAGGTGGTACAAGGCAATTTTCTTTGGGTTTTTAAAAAATCCTATTTACATTAAGGTTTAATTGCTCAATATTTCTTTTATATAAGAGTAAAAGAAAAATAATCGGGTAAGAGAAAAAGTCTGAGAAGCTGTTTTAATGGGACAATTATAACCATTGAACAAATGAAGAGTTACACATCTAATCCATATTATTAACTGGTTTGTTGGATAGATATTTTCTTAACTCATTAGAAAATATACATGCTCTCATCCTGAGGGCAAAATTTCAAAGATCCGGTGGAATTCCACTGGAGAGAAGTTCAGATCTGGAGTTTTATCCCAACAGGATGAACACCTAAGGTGCTTCATGGTGGGCACTTCCAGCCAGTCACGCTCTTACTGAAGTTCTGCAGCTGTGACTTTTTGAAGAACAGCTCTACAATTGTGTCTTACATGGTGTCAGAAAAATCACCATCAAAAAGCAAAAATACTAAAGAATCAAAGACAAGTCTAATGTATTCAGTCTTCACTGATATCATTTTTAATCTCATAATGATAATGGAAATGTGGAATGCAGGTTTTGAAAATGGTTCACGATTATTAAGCAATTGAACAGGAAGACTTGGGAAGATTTTAAATCTCTGAATATGTTTCTAATTATTAATTATAGAGTGACAGGTTCACATGAAAAAAGCGTCTCTGTTTTTTCTTCTTCAGAGACAAGTTAATACAAATATTTTTCAGATTTTTTGAGAGTTTTGAATTAAACTATCCTTCTTAGCTAAGAAAAAATAAAAGGCAATCCCAAAAGGTATTTCTAACATAATTGAGGATTTCAGTAGTAACACAAAGTTTCAAGGACATCTTTCATCAGATTATAGAGCTTCTAATGGGAAACTTAACTAGGAGTAAATATCAATTAAATATGTATACATATAGTTTAATATGGTTTATAAGTGTATATGTATATAATATATATGCCAAGTACATACATACATCATTATGTGAATATTAGAAGCTAACATATAAGAAGCCTAAGCACAAATACATGAACATGAATATATTGTTCCATTTTTATCTCGAAAGTGCATCTCCATAAGACAAGTAATAGGAATTAGCATCCAAAAGCAAACATAAATACACAAGCATGTTAACAGATAAAATCAGGAAAAGTTCTATGTGCTTCACTTGTGAATGTGCATGCAAAACATCCTCACCTCTGGCACAAAGTGGATCCCAGATCATTTACTCCCATTTCCCTTGAACTTCATTTTGGCAATAAAGTCTGCAGTGCCAGTTCTTACCTATTATCTGGTCTCAGCTGGTTAGGAGAAGGAACAGGAGATCTAGGCTTTGGAGGTATCGGAGGGTGAACAGTTGGGTCCCTTTAAAACAGAAAATGGCAGTTCATTTTTTTATGGAAACATGGTGGATTTTAGCATCTATTAACCTAACACATCTACTTCCTGCATGAAAACATCTCTTACATCTTCTAATCCCCTTATGTGAGGGCCCTGAAAGGTCAGCATCCATGGAGCCCAAACTTTAAAGAAGTCAAATATTTCAAATACGCATCTTTAAAAGGTTCATTCAATCAGATTTTTTTGAAACTTTCTCTTCTTTAATTATAGTTTAAATTATAATATATTCTTTAAGTGGCATAATACTTCACTAGTCTATCTAGCTCAAGTCATGGCATTTTGAGTCAGTAGCTCATGAATGTAATGAAGGGTTCTTGGGCCTTAGCATATAAGCTTCTTTAGGAATTATATCAACCATCAGACTGCTATGGAAACAGCAAGAAAGGCTTTCAATTTCACAGACCTCAAGGTAAAGTTGCTTTGAAGCTTTTAACTGAATCGAACTTAAATATTGTCAGTACAAGCCAGTTTGATGTTTGCAAAGTATAAAATATACTGTTGGCCTAAACTTGCCAATGAAGTACCAAAGTAGTCTCTGAGTTAGCATGATTTAGTGACCTAAGAACTGGAGACACACAATTACATGTATATTTTCAATGGCGTCAACTCCTTACCAAGGGCATGTCACTACCCCTACCTCCCACAATGTTCTCTGTTGTCCTCAAGATAAACTCTGTATCCAATAAAAGTATCCATGTCTCTGGACTCCAAGGATCCTCTGGCTTCTACCAGCATGCTAGGTAGTCACACTCTGGAGTCAGTCTGCCTGAATTGCCAGCTGTGGGACAGTGGGTTAATCTAATGCTGTTTGTTCATCTGTAATAATCCTTCTAATAGGATTATTGGGGTGTTGTCAGGACTGAATGAGATCATGCTTTCATTCAACAGCCACTTATTGGTAGCTTTCTATGTGCAACACACTCTAGGAGATGGACAATGTTCCTGTCTACAAAAGGTTTTCAATATACTTCTAAGTGTGTATCAGAGAGAGAAAAGAGTTATGTAGAAAAATAAATGTAGTAAGGGGATAGAGAGCAGGGGTAGCAACACTGTTTTATTAAGAATACAGCACTATTTGTTTTCTCTGTAAGGTGAAATGTGAGCTGAGACTTCCAGGGAATGATGGAATGCACCCTGAAGATATCCAGAAGAAGACCATATAAATATGGCCACCATCATCTTGGAGATGGTATTTGCTGCTTGAAACTGAATGAGATCACCAAGGGAGTCAGTATAAGCAGAGACAAAAAGAGGGTCAACGTTTGGGCTGTCAGCTCCTACAGTATTTGGAGGTCAAGCCTAAGAGTAGGAAACATCATAAGAGCCCAAGGAGGAGTGCCCAAAAGAAAAGAAGAGAAATAGGAAGGTGTGGTATCTTGAAAGCAACTGAGAGAAGAGTTTCAAGGAAAGGGTAATTGGCACTGTCCGATGTCACTAATAGACCAAAAACACAAGGACTGGAAAACCAGCATGGTTTTGACAACAGGGTCATCATCGATAACCCTGATATGAGCAGTCTGGGTAGAACATGGTGCTGGACAAAAAAACATAATAGGAATATGTTATAGTTTATCTATGAAGTGTCCCTCCAAAGCTCATGTGGGAGACAGTGCAGGAAATTAGAGGTGAAATCATCAGGCTATGAGAGCCTTAACCTAATCAGTGCATTAATCCTCTGATATGGATTAACTGGGGGTTAACTGACAATAATGGCTCAAATGAAAGGCTTTGAGAGGCAGGATGACATCACACTGGGTTAGGGTCAGGGGTACGGAGTCTGAGAGAATGGTCCTGCCTGGGGTTTCTATAGAGATCCACAGACATGAGCATGGAAGACATGATGGAATTTGTCCTGACGACTCTTTGGCAGTGGGCAGTGGTGAGGCTTTTCGCGGGGGTGGATGTACGGTGGGGCAACAGTGAGTCTCCTGGCTCTTGTGTTGATGGTGGCTCTGAAGCCAGAAGAAGAGCAGAGAACACTGGTATAATTTGCTTGGAAATAGCTTCCCGCTACTGGCTCAGTGTCAGATTCTATAGTTAGAGGCTATTTTGTTTGTATTGAAAACATCTTTTTTTTTTTTTTTCTCAAAAAAAAAAATCCCTGTGTTGGGTATATGTGACAAGTGATAACCTTTAGTGTATCAGTGTGTCTTAGCTGATTCAATGTTCCCCTGCCAGAAGCAGAGGAAAAGCAGAAGGAGGTGGTCCATCCTGAGTGATAATCAGGCTGCTGCACAGGGCACTGGATATCCGAGGACAGACCAGAGAGGGGTAACAAGATGGGAAGGTAGATTACCGCAAGGAGAAAGAGGATGGGGCCAAGCTTTGCTTAGGGTAGGACCATGTTGAAGCAATGTTAAATGTTAGAACATCTAAGGTCTCAAAGAGGTAGGTAAATGTTGATGGGGTGGGTCTGGGAGGTAGAGATAGATAGAACAGAAGGAGATCTGGGATGGTCTGAGGAGCACTTGGGGAAAAAAAATACTGGTTGTGAGGTTGTAAAGACCAGGGAAAGCAGAGGAGGATCCTTAGTTCCAAGGTGTCCATGTACTGGACAGGGTCAGGGCACAGGCAATGCCACTTGACTTCAGTTCACCTCCAGGGCCTTCATGGGCCTCTCTGCAATGATAGCCACAGATGACAGAGCCCAAGCCTGGGGTGGGGGTAGGGGATGAGAGGAGTCATTCATACTGTGCCAAGAGCACGAGGCAATGCCAAGCAGGGGATTAAAATGCCAGCAGCAAGCAGGAAGCTGTGGCCTGGGGTGTTTGGAAGAGAAGGAAACAAAAGACATTTATTGGCGTGATCCTGATTGAATTCCGCTTGAAGACATGATGCTTAAGCTGGGGTGAGGTGACCCCAGCTCTCCCCTCTGTCCTCCCCCACAAGGCCTTTGTGGGATCCATGCCACCACAGTAGTGGCTAAAATTGTAAAGAACAGCTTTGAGGAATAAAAAGGCAGTTTTCACAAGAAACATATGACAACTTGCAGATTGTAGTACAAAGGACCAGAGCTAAAAGAAATATCAGCATGAAGAAAGCTGAGTATATTACTTCATTTCCACAAGCTGCTGCAAAGATCACTTCTTTCCATTTTGTCTTCTTTGGATAACATGCTTGGCTCCGAGACTAGTCCAAGTCTGACTTTGCAAACATTTCTACAACTGCAACACAAGTCTAGGCTCCACCAAGAACAATTGACCCTCATATTTAATGGTGAGTTTTGTTTTCACTTTTCATTGGGCGGAGCTTTTGCATTTCACAAACAGGATTTTTATTCCATCAGTGGCAAAGGAGATGGAACTGATATTGATGGGGCCTCCGTACATACCAGCTTGGAAGGAGCTGTTGGCTCAACAAGCACTGATTCCACAGCTGCCCAATTACAATGTTGGGAAGACGGCAATGGATGTGCAAAACTGGGCATTCATGGTCTAGAAAACATGGCCCATCCTTTCAAAGAACTTGTATAATGCAAGGCCTAGTTCAGAGGAATGGTTACTGTAGTGAAGACTCACTTTCTAGCAACTAGAGGCCATTTCCAACAGTCATAAGCACAGTCACGGAACATGTGCTGGACCAGAATCCCGGAGACTCAGCTTCCAGACTAGCTGGGCCACCAACTCTCTGTTTGACCCTGATAAGGAAGCTGATTCCTTCTGAACCTCTGCTTCTTTATCTTTAAAAGAAAGAGATTGATGCAGATCTGTGGATGGCAAACCAGCACGTGACCACAGGAGGGCAGAATTATTGCGAAGACTTCTCCATCTGCAAAGCCCTGAGCGTAAGCTAGACACTAAATACCTGGATATCCACATACTATACTTTTCAAATGTATGCAGATGCTGTTGTGGTTAATGAAATTTAAATTTATGTTGAAGCTGGAAGAACATATATCAACTTTAGTTGGTCCCAGGGTTCAGATTTGGTTGGTCAGATATTAGAGACTTGGTTATTCATATATTAGAGACTTTGGTTATTCATATTTTAGAGACTTGGTTCCTCAGTATTGCCACATTAAGAGGCAGTAGAACCTTTAAGGCATGGGACCTAGAAAATGAACAGGTTATTGTTTTGCTGTCCTTAAAGGGGGTTAATGTATCTTTAGGTATTTTGTTAGAGCAAACAGAAAATTCACTAAGATGTTTGGTTAAGAGACACAAGGAACTTTTAAAATACTGCTTAAGTCATAAATATTTTTGGCTCTTAGATGTTTTCTCAAAGACATAGCAAAACCAGTCCAAAGATTAGAAGATGAAACTGAAAACATTTTAGCATTAAAAAAGGAATCTACTCAAACTAGACCATTGACCTATAGGTTAAACATAAAACTGTAAAACTTCTAGAAGGAACTGAGGAAGAAAAATCTTTATGATCATTGGTTAGGTAAAGAGTTATTAGATATCACATCAAAAACATAATTCATTGAACAAAACTTAACAAGTTGGATTTCATCAAATTAAAAACCTTTTTTTGTTCTAAGGAATACATTGTTAAAAGACTGAAAATATAAACCACACACTGGAAGAAAATTTGTAAATCACTTATTCAACAAAGGACCTGTAAACAAAAATTTTTGTTTAAACCCCAAAACTCACTGAAAGGTAAAATAAACAGCAAAAATATAGGCAAGGCTGAGCGCAGTGGTGCACACCTATAATCCTAGCAGCTTGGGAGGCTGAGGCAGGAGGATCACGAGTTCAAAGCCAGCCTCAGCAAAAGTGAGACACTAAGCTACTCAGGGAGACCCTGTCTCTAAATAAAATACAAAATAGGGCTGGGGATATGGCTCAGTGATAGAGTATCCCCCTACCAAAAAAGAGAAAAGAAAGAAAAATATAAGCAAAATATTTGAAAAGGTATTTCATGAGAGAGAAGACATACAGATAATAAAAAAATGTATTTTAAAATTGCAATGTCATTTGTCTCCAGGAAAAAGCAAAGTAAAACCCATGATGAGATAAACTACACACTTATTAGAATGACTAACATAATTTTTTAGACTGTAAATACTAAGTGATGTTAAGGAAATAGAGCAACTATAAACTTTAGATTTTGCTGGTGGGAGGGAACACAAAATGAAACAGCTACTTTGAAAACATATTAGCAGATTTTTATAAAATTAAACATGCACCTATCATATGACCTAGCAATCCTACTTGTAGGCATGTTCTCAAAAGAAATGAGTACATATGTTCATATGAAGACAAGTATGTGAACATTTAAAACATCTTTGCAAACAACCAAATGTCTTTCCATTAGTGAATGGATAAATGAATTGTGTACATCCATGCAATGGAACACTACTCAGCGATGAAAAGGGATAAACTATTGATATACCCAGCAGTGGGGATGAATCTTCCATGCATCATGCAGATTCAAAAGGCTGTAGAGTGGGATTTCACTTATGTGACATTCTTCAAATAGCGGAGAAGAGAGAGATTAGAAGACAAAGAAGTGCCCCCTGCTGGTTTTCCAGAGTATAAGGAGAGTCTTAAGAAAAATGTTGATCCTTAAATACTCCATCTCCCACTCCCAGTGCCCCACAGACCACAGAGCCAGCATGTCTATCACCCATAGGACCCCATCCAGAACCTCCTGCCTCCCAGGGACTCCTCGCTGAAGCCATCTTCCATTGCTCACCACAAAATGTGAAACTCCATTCCAAGTTAATGTGTTCCAGGTCTGCCCAGTTATCACAGGAAAGAAATCTGATCTATGTCAGTGACATTAAGGTCGACATTTAAATAAGCAGAGACAGCCCCTGTCACCTGCCAAAGTTTTCCTGATATTAACTGAAATAAAGTTGATAGAACTTAAGGCAATTGCTACTGAATGGTGAAAAAAAAAATTCTTTTTTCTTAATCAAACCATTTTGTTTTTATGGCTGGGGCAGGGCGATGTTTTTATCAGAGTCGCTGACTCTGGGTATCTGATCTCACAGCTTCTTCCTCATCTCTGGCTTTGAACCTGGAGCCTCTCTGTCTTGCCAATCCCAAGGAGCTCCCCTGGCAAAGGTGGAACAAAGGAGGCTCTGAGGGAGGCAGGGGCTGTGGGTATCTGGGTTGGGCAAAGTAGGGGTGGTTTTCATTCATTGCTGGTTGAATGTATGAGTTACTTAAAACAAGTGTTAGGAGACCAGGGACATGTAGGTTGACCCTGTAGGACTGAGGAGACAGCAAGTTGTTGCTACAGGTTAAGATGTTCATTCTATTCCAGCAATTTTCTTTGTTCTGCTCAAACAACAATTTCCAAAAAATAATACACCTTCGCCAGAACCGAAATAAATAAATCGATAATAAAAATAATACACCTTTACGACCGTTTAATGTTTTAATTATTTGAATGTTTCGGCATTTAGGTATGATTTTTAAACCACTGTTATGCTTTAATATTTTAATCAATGTCAGAAAATCTTAAATGCTTTGACATTTTACTGAATGTCAGAGAGTCTTAATTTTTATAAAAGATTCTAATTAATAACATAAAGATTTTTGTCGGGATAAAAATGAAACCTATGTTTGTATATAGTGTGGTATCAAACTTTGTAGAGGACTTGGTACCAATAGAGTTAAAAAATGTTATAGCAAAATTAGAAAGGTTACATTTTACCATTTATAGTTACAGACAGAAAAATATAACTATAGTGCAAGGTTGCCATGGCAACTCCCTTCTCAATCGGGAATTTTTTTTTTCCTGCTGTGACTCTACCAATCAGCTACTTGGAAGTGAAAACCACTGAAGAAGAAGAGGTGGAAACAAATAAGGATGAGAAATAATGATGGTATACAGGAAATATCTCACTATATGCTACTTCTCCTAGGTATGTGTCCATTATTTAAATTTTTACCGGACATTATTTTTTTTGTCTATCTTCAAAAATGGTTACAGGAAAAAAGAAGAGAGAAATCGGTTTTGTTGGAGGTATGGTAGAGGTGATGGCTTTATTGTTCTTTCTAAAATCAGTATACTGGGTCACATTCATGAACATTCACACTGTTATCCAGGTCTTTTGGCTTCGGTGAACTGGGGATTGAACTCAGGAGCACTTTTTCACTGAGCCCCAGCCCCAGCCCTGTTTTGTATTTTAGTTAGAGACAGGATCTCACTGATTTGCTTAGCACCTTGCTAAACTGCTAAGGCTAGCTTTGAACCCATGATCCTCCTGTCTCAGCCTCCTGCTAGGATTACAGGCCTGCGCTTCAGTGCCCAGTGACTTCGGGTGAGTTTCTTAACTGCACCTTACATGGCATCTTACCACTGCATCTTTAAGTCACCTAATGTGAAGTCAGAGGCATTTGAATGGGCCCAGATTTGATGGTGGGTTCTGATGTTGAAAAGAAGTTCAATGTGGATTCTCCAGAACTGAAATGTGACTTCCATCCCTCAGGTCTATCATCCCCAAGCCCAGAAAACATTCTCACTCTTTTAAAGGGCCCAAAGACGATGAGAAAGAGTTGAAGAGCTTGGCCGATTGAGACACACACTAGTGATTTCTGACAAACTGCTTTGTGCCAGGCTTTCTGACACTTCTTCAAATGAAGGAAGAGGGGAAGGGGAAACCAATCACTGGCTCTGACCTTCTGATAGTTTCCTGTGTTGACAACACTCATGCTTTCTTTGATAGATACTTCAGGATCTCTACCACAGGGTCAGAGCTCCAATTATATATAACAACACAGCATTAACTCCTAAAATAGAAACACGATATCTTGAAGAGGTCCTTAAGCCTTCTGCAAGTTATGAATGGACATCTCCTATAACATTTTATGCTAAAAAAAACCCACATTTTTTTCTGCATGAAAATCGGGTTTGAAATTACTGAATTTCCTGCTACAACTAAAAATAACTGATAAAGAATGGATGCAGAGAATAATACCCTGTGATGATAGAAAGCCTATAGTGCTGCACATGCAGATACACTCAAACACAAGCACATACACGTGCACACACCTACACCCCCACACAGTGATGCTCATGCCAAACTCTCTGGCATTAGAGCTCCTTCTCCTTTCCCCATCCCTTCCCCTTTGCACCTCATTCCTTAAGATGCTCCTCAAGCACTGTGTCTTTTGAGTCTTCTGTTCCCCAAGTGGATACTCTATTGCCTCCTCTCCGTGCTGCCTCCTGCTCTGTGGCTCTCTCCATCCTCGTCAGCATTCTACCCCCAAGGACCACTTTCGGTAGGACCAGCCTTCATATTTAGTGATCCTGGCTCACAGTGACTCTCTGATAGATTCCCTAAAATAGGGTTGGGTCTTATATCTCCCCACATTCCTGGCATCTAGAAAGTATATTCTTATCACATAGCTAGAGATTTACATTTGTTTTGGAGAGAGAGAAAAAAAGGAGTTCAACGTGAAACAGACATAAGAAGCTTTCAGAGTTCACTTGACAAAAGAACCCCCTTGGCTAAGATTCATGCCAGACTTTGAAGGGTGGTCTGAAGTGGATTTGCGTGGTAGAATCCACTTCCTACTCTACCTTCACCCTACCTGCCTCCCATTACACCTCTATTTACCAGGTAACTCAGTAGCTAGGGTCTCATTTTTTTTAGCTCCTCCTCCACCACCTGGCATGTAGACACACATCAAGATTGCACATGATTTTCTCATTTAACATTTTCTCCAGAGGTAGCTTTGCTCTGAATGTAATATATTTTAAGTCCCTGGATTATCCTCAAATCAGGATCTCACACACCAGCTCTTATCTGAGCACATTCCACCCTCATCCCCAGACATTTTTCATTGCTTGGGGATCACCTCCACAAGTGCACCCCTCTAGTATCCCAGATTCTAGCTGCTCAAAACAAGTGCCATGGTGGCTTCTTAAGACCTACTGTATAGTCCCCGTCTGCTCCTCCCTATTCTGCTCCTATTTCTTCCTGCATTGACTGGTGTAACACTATGCTTTAAAATCACCCTGGGCTTGAAAACCTAGCAACGCATAATTACTCTCCTTCCTCCAAATCCCATCTCTTTCTCAGGACCTGTCTTTCGAGTCCCATTAGAATCTCTCCTACAACATCAGATCTAAAAGAGAAAGTGGATGCTCTTCTCATGACCCACAGAGGAGCTTCTGCTATGGTCATTTGTATACTCATGTTGTCCACCGTGGGGGGTTAGGGAGGGACCAAGCTGCTGTTGCCTTCAGCCTTCTCTGACACTTATGTTTCCCCTCCATGCTGCTGAGTCACATCTCCTAGATTCCCTCTCTGATCCTCCCACCCCCAAGAGTCCATCTACCCTCCTACCCTTCTAGATGGTGGCTCCAATGCAGTTGCCTTTGGAAAGCCTCCTGCCATGAGTGACACCTGCCACAGAAAACCTGTCAAAGCGCCACCCAAATGAAGCTTGTGGGGTGCTACTGCCACCTAGTGGTAATATCTTTTTCTTTAACATCATAACTTGAACTCACTACAAGAATGATTGAATACGCAGAGTAAGGAGGACAGACGGGTCAGTGATTGTTGTGATGTATTGAGTGTGGCTGTAATTAAATGTTGATATCACTGTGACATGAGGAAATAATTTTGTTGTAAAAGGCAGCAGAGAATGCTTCTCAAAGAGTGAATAATATTATGTTTTGGCTATGAGGATAGTGAGGCATAGCAAAGAAAGACCTAACCTGCCTGGCATGAGGGGAAGGGAAGAAAAATGGAGACAAAAGAAAGGAATAAGGGGACGCTGAGCAGAACAGCAACAGGGTAAAGGTTGAAGAGAAATGTCAGCCAGTGAGAAATGAATAATGATGGGGTGGCCAAAGAACTCACAACAGGGATTTCTAATATTCCATTTTATAAAGTTTGGTCTGGGCTTCTGAGATAAATTGCCATCACCCATTATATCTATATATTTATTAAAGCTTGATGCAGGTAATATTGGGTGAATTCATACACCCATTAGGCTAGTGTGGAAATGAGAGGACAGAATAGAGATAAATCAGAAGTAAAATTTTTCCTTTTTTTCAGTTTTGGAGGTTTTCAATTTTTTAAAATATTTTTTTCAGAAGTGAAATTTTGAAGAGAAATCAGATGAAAATGTGGCCACAAGAACTCAGGTGCCTTGGATGGGGAGAAGATAATATTTCAGACAAAAGGTATCTTACAAGCTAACGTATATAGGGAGCATCTTATATAGAAGGTGGCATATAGAGAGCATTTAAAACAGATAAAATAACTTAAAAAGAGCAAAGGGAAGTCCTGAAGGATGGAGGGTAGGTCAGCACCAGAGATCAATGCTAAGGATGTAGATCTGTAATCTAAAATGATGACAATGTGCTATAACTGTTATGTGGCAAGGTGACATGTTTCAATTTTTCTTTTATAATATATCACTCTAGGAACTTGTGTGGATAAGAGATGAGGGAGCAATAATGGGGCACAAATGTACATATAGAGAGATAGACCGTAGATGATAGATAGATAGATAGATAATCATGAGCTCTTCTGTTGATAAACAAGTTTGAGACCCCCAAGGTACAGTTTCCATTGTGCCTGAAGTTAGTTTTAACCCAAACATAATTCCCACACACATTTCAAATCCTAACATTTTAAATCCAAAAATTTGATTTCTTCCATGATATATTGGTCAAGAAAGGAACCAGCAAGGGAGGGGATGATCCATGGTATTAAAGGCTGCCCAGAGAACAGGGGAAGAAAAGGACCTCACATGTGCTAGGCAAGTGCTCCACCACTGAGCCACACCCCAGCTTCTCCCGAGGGAAAATTCTTTTGGAGAAGGTGGTAGAGCAGAGGAAGAGTGGAAGTATATGACTCTGTTCATGAAAGATAAAGACGAATATTCAAGTTTAGCACTGTAGTAGTAAGTAGTATTTAAAATCATAGTCCCCCATTTTATCTGGTGGATTGTTGTTGTTGTTTATTTGGTACCAGGGATTGAACTCAGTGGCACTCAACCACTGAGCAACATCCTCTGTCCTTTTTTCTATTTTATTTAGAGACAGGATCTCACTGAGTTGCTGAGGCTGCCTTTGAACTCACGATCCTCCTGCCTCAGCCTCTTGAGCTGCTAGAATTACAGGCTTGTGCCACGGCACTCAGCCATTTTATCTGTTTTTGACTTATTTTCATTTACTCTGGGTTCCCTTGGGGACGAAGGTTCCTTTCTGAATCCTTTCCCCATTTTCATCTTTTAATAATTTCTTCTATTTTTCAGCATTTACCAAAAAGGCTACTTATCAGTCCTGGGAATGCAGTGGCAGTAAAGGTGAGAAACAGAAGCTGCACATTGAGCTCTTCCAAAGAAAAGCACTTTAGAAATCAAAGCTATTGCTAAATTGTTAGGGTTCTCTCCTTTTCCTGAAAGCTTG
This sequence comes from Ictidomys tridecemlineatus, assembly GCF_052094955.1. NCBI lineage: Eukaryota > Metazoa > Chordata > Mammalia > Rodentia > Sciuridae > Ictidomys > Ictidomys tridecemlineatus. The sequence continues at coordinate 133,181,044 of NC_135482.1, forward strand.
GCGTGACATTATCTCTGATCCTCAGAAAGAAGTCTTTTGATTCAGTCATTATACTAATAATCTGTGACTCTAAAAATAGGATTGAATATCTAAATTGATCAGCAAAGCCCAATAATCTCTTTTTCCTCATTCTAATGTTATGGATGTAAACCAGGAACCAAAAATAGGAGCGTTGTAAGTCATTTCATCTTTCATATAAATCGCATCCAGCAATGCATAAATTGGGAGAGCTTAGAGCTAAGCACTGACATTTTTGTGCAAACAGAGATCCACAAACTCAACAGGCATTGAAGCATGAGAGGCTAACTCATGAATAATCCTTGCATACTTTTACAGTTATATAACCAGTTTCCTATTATAGTGATAATTTACATTAATATTGGGAGAATGAATAGAGGACAAAAATAAGAAGTTATTTTGGAAATAAGTAATAAATATTTCTAAGGAAAAGTGCCAGCAATTGTCTATCAAGACAAAATCGGATGGATCTTATAAGACTTAAAAAAAAAATTTGTCACTAGCAGAACACTTAGTTCACATTTTCCCACTTGGGTAGCTCCATGAAAGATGTCACCCATAGAGAAATGTCTAATAATAGTGTGAGGGGAAGGGACATTTTAAACTAAAAATATAATCTATACTTAGTAGTTCATATAACTAGAAGTCAATGCAGTTGAACCAGTTTAAAAAGAAAATATTTTAACTGATTCCAAACTGCAGCTGCTCAACATGTTCAGTAATTTGATTTAGTGTTCTATGTATCACATTGTATATGAAAGACGGACACAATGACAAGACTGTCAGAGAGTGTTCAGGAAGCCACCAGCGTGGAGGGGAGAACATAGAAGAAACTCTCACCGCCTCTGAAGGAGCCAACCTGCTGGCACCTTGGTCTTGGGCTTCTAGCCTCCAGATAGCTGAGGAAATCTATTTCTGTTGTTTAAGCCACCTAGTGTGTGGCCCTTTTTTATGATGACCCTAGCCTGTCAGCTTTTCTACCCTGGGGCACCTGTAGTCCTGACTTCACTTGGCACGTGCTCATTCAGAGCTCAGAGTCCACAAAATTGCCTTCAGATTTATTCCAAAGAATTCATAATTATGTGTTATCAGTGTTTTGACATATTCTTCAACCCAGCACCACAGCAGTGACATCTAATAGTGTGCCCTTACCTTTTGCTGGCTTCTGTGCTTGGGGTGGCACTATAACCAGGAGGGGGTGGTGGAAACCAGGACTGTCTGTGAAAAAATGATATCAGTTATAAACATGGTGCTTGAAGGATGAGCCTACCCCTGTGTCTGTCAGAAAAAGCTTAAAATAATTCGATGGTTAAAAAGGCCATGGAATTACTTTTTACAGAAGGCCTTGGAAATAAAATGAACACTGTTTCATAAATAAAATAAGAAGTGGCTGTCTATATTCCAGGCTATCTGCTCCCCCAAGTAAACTCCTTTTCCCATTTCCTTTGACACTGAACAATGTGGATGTGTCTTGCAAAAGAAATCTGAAGAGACTGGAAAAGAACAGCAATTATCAAATGTAGATAGTAGGTTCATGGGTGTTTATTTTACTATTCCCCTATTTTTTTTCCTAGCTGAACTATTTCATAATAGAATAACAGTCTTATAGTCTACTTAAATTATGATTTCTTTTAAAAAGTATGGATAAAAAAATCTTGGACAAGAATATTGAAAACATGAAAGAATACCAGAGCAATGCTAACATCATCTTAGTTAGAAAGATGTCCTCACATTATCAGGAAGTAGTTTTAATTAGTAGCAATAGCTAAGGTCTCTGTCAAAAACACTAAGATAAGGACCAGAAACGAAGATGTACAGAGAGTGATGTGGATGAGAGAAGAAAAGCCCAAGATAAAAGGAACAGTCTGAGCTGGATTTATTCTTTAAATAAGTCCAGGACTAAGACCAGGTGGGAGTCAAGCAAGACAGATTTCAGCTCCATGCAGGGGATCGATGCCCCCTAAAGAGCAGTCAGCGGTGCTTCATAAAACAGTGAGAGTCTCTTTGCTGGCTTCAGTGGTCCTGAATCAAGTCTAATCTGTTGGAGGAAAGATACTTGCACTGGATAGAACATCGAACAAACCCATCTTAAGTTTCTCTTAATACCTTATAAATCTGTTTTTTAACAGACCAAGGGTGGAGTGGGCATGAAATTTGGGTTCAGATAAAAGATGGATCATATTTTCTGAGATTCTGCAGATACAACCAGGACTCTGTGACTATAGGGAAGATAAAGACAGTTATCTCTCTCTACAGTGACACCATGGCAAAGCCAGCTAGTCCTTCAACAAACATGGAACATCTATCCTACACCAAGCAGGGTCCTGAGTGCAGGCACAGCCAAGAAAACAGAAAAATTTTAAAGCACTGAGGCTTAGGACACTCATTTTCCATTTGCATCACGATTCCCTGGCACTGTTCATTTCAACATGCGAAAATCTCTTCCACCTTCATGCTCTGTCTCATGTAGAATATTCTGTCATCACAGATCTCTCTTCTCCATGCCTAGCAGACAACACAGAATGCACCCACTCAGGGGAAGCCAAACACGAGGCAAAAATCACAAAGAGATGTCTCCCAGGAGGGTCTTTGACTCTGTACTTAGAAGAAAAATCAGCCAAGTCTACAGAGAGGTGGGGGTGGCTACAGGTGCAGGCTGGTTTCAGGAGGACAACATCGAGTGGCTCTATGTCAATCATTATTTCAGGTTAAGGTACTCCCTGTAGTCAGACTTTATAAAATATGGTACCTGAAATAGCCAACCCTGTGACTTCTGAGGTCAAGGTCCCAAGGGAATGGAGTATTATTTGAAGAGATTAGGGAGGGCAACTAAAAGTTTGAGAATAGCAGAATGTAGATGCAGAACCCTGGAAGGAGGGGAGAGAACACGGAAGAGCCTTCCCAATGCTGCTTGGGAACCCGGGTGGTAGATTTGGTTCCAAAATTAATGAAGACAGAGATGGAGAGGTAGAGTGGAGGGATAGGTAAGGAGACAATGCAGGACGATTTTTTAAAAAAATCTTATTATGTGCATATGTAAATATACCTCAGGGAATTTCACCTTTATGTAAAAGTAAAAAGATCCAATCAAATATAAATAAATAGATAAATGAAAGGAAGTCTAACCAAGTAGAGGAAGGAGACTGGGGAAGGGGAGGCAGGACAGGAAGGCAAAGGGGAAGACCATGAACTGGAATCGAATTCCATGCATGCATGAGTTTGTCAGGATGAACCCAACTACTACGAATAACTATAAAGCTCTACTTTAGAAAATAAAGTGAATTAACAACAAGAAGAAAATTGATGAAGAACAGTCCTTTTCAAGGTGTCCGCAGGAGGCAGACACAGAGCCCCTCATACCTCTTTTTCTTCACAGGAGTAGTAGCAGGGGTAGAAGACGAGGTGTAGGTCCTGCTTGCACTCAGTAAACCACCATGTGGCCTGTGGGACAACCAGAATGACAAATCATTACATTCCTCAAACCTCTTCTTTCTTCCCACCTTTGAAATGTCTGTTAATCTACTCATATTCCAGCTCACTCCCTATCCTCTACATAATGCTTCAATTGAAGATGGATAAGTTAAAAATTTTCTTCCTTATGGGGTCTGGGGATATGGCTCAGGTGGTAGAGTGCTTGCCTTACATGCACAAGGCCCTGGGTTCAATCCCCAGCTCTGACCAAAAAATTAAAAATTAAAAAAAATGTTCTTCCTTACTTTATCTATATAGATCAGTTATCAGAATATCATAAAACTAGTTAAAAATGAAGATTCTGAATGAAGAAGTAATTTACATATGGTATTAATTGTCTAAAAGTCAGGCCAATCAATTTTTTTTTTTCTTGGCGGCGCTGGGATTGAACCCAGGGCCTTATACATTCAAGGCAGGAACTCTACCAACTAAACTACAGCCCCAGCTCCTCAGGCCAATCAACTGTAGCATGCTATGGACTCATTTTTTTTTTAAAATCTCATGATTATATTGTGACTAACAGAATTATACTGCAATTTTACATTAAAAGTCTTGGTTTGATTAAGAAAAAATTTAAAGTCATATTTTAAATCTTCAGCTAGCATTTTAATATATGCAGACCCTCAAAAAATGGAAATTACTCAGGCTTGTGTCAAGTACTGAGAAGTACTGTCCAAAATGAAAATTAGTTTGTATATAAATACACATTTAAAAACTAAGTTTAACTGTCTACCTAATTTGAATTACTTATAACAACTAGTAATACATGACAGGGAAAAATGTATTTTATGTAAATGGATTTTTAGCAGGTTTAGGGATGACAGGGAGGTTCAGGGGAGGAAAGAGTTGGGTGCCATAGGAATGGGGGGATAAAATAGTTCTATGGGGGAGGAGTCTAGATCTTTTGAAAACGACAAAGACATAGCCTAAGCTTTGGTGTTTGGTTAGCATGATGGTCAACAAACTTGTTCAGTAAAAGTCCAGCCAGTAAATATATGAATGTGGACCATTTTGGTATCTGTGTTCCACCACTACCTCTGCCAAAGCCACAGGGTTGTGGCTGTATTCCAATGACACTTTGGCCTGGGGCTGGGACGCTATACCCTGGGTTTTTCTTGAACTAAGATGATACTTTGATTAGAAAAATACATACTAGTTGGGGAATGTAGCGCAGTATAGTGGTAGAGCATTTGCCTAACATATATGAAGCCCTGGGTTTCATCTCTAGCGCGCACACACACACACACACACACACACACACACATACACACACACACGGAAAGAGAAAAGTACATACAATGTGTTTGTTCCTGATGATCTAAATGGAGACAAGCTTCTGATAAAAGAGAAAAAAAACACAGTGAATAATTAATTAATATTTGCATCTATTGGTAATTGTCCACAAATTTAGAGTAATTATAATAAAAAATTAGACATTATTTCAGAGAAATTAAAAGAAAGCATCAGCATTGGAATAAATTTGATAAAGTGATTTTATCATTTAAAAAAATCTGTTGTACTAGATTTCAAGGGAAAATTTCCCCCCTTTGGAAAATTCAGTATTGGTTAAATCCAATGTTCTTAATATGTTGGGTTCAGTGATTTTTTTTTCTTTAGTATAAGAATGCAAAATTTGCTTTTGCATGTATTTCATCCCTGTCACCAGGACACCTTAAACAGTAACATCCATGTGGTAAGATCGATGGCCTGTAGCAATAAGCCTTGATTTTTTAAGCCAGGCAACATTTTATTCTAGTTAAGAACAGGAGAAAAGTTTTTTACTCCAGAAATTCTGTGTTAAAAATACAGAGAATAAGAATTTACAGAAAGACATTAAAGTACAATTGAAGAACTTAGATAAGTGAGAAAAAAAGGTTTCACTCAAGACTTTCCCAAAGTTAGTGGACACTGGTACCTATTGGTTAGTTGGTTATCCAAGGTATTGGCCTTATATGTTTTAGCAGCAGCATCTCTGTCTGAGATCCTTTATAAAGAAACAACACAAAAGTCTAGATAAATATTCAGGTTATTAAGTTCCATTCAGACCTCTTTGATGTTAGAGTGACTTTACAACATAACCTTTCTCTTGTGAAGAACAATTTTTCAGTTGTTACATTTTAGAAATTTTTACAGTAAAAAAGCAAAAAGCTACTCATGACAAAATCTACTTATGAGGCTATTTAGAATTTTTAAAGTATGATGCCTTTTGTACATTTTCTTTTCGGACTCATTAAGCATTTAACTCATTAATTATTTTTATTTTCTTTGCTATTTAATAATATATCTAGTTAATAAAAATACTTCTTATGTCAGTAAAAGGCATCAATGAAATACTTAAGTATTTTTAAAAATCATTTTGAGGCGTAGAAAATACTCTGTGTTTGCCAGACTCATTTTCTTTACCTCCTGAATGCACAGGAAGACCACATTTACCAACTTTAATTGCAATTAAGTTGGAGCCACTAGTGTGGGCACAAATATTATTTGCCATCTCCAAACCCATCATAAAATCTCCTGCATAATTTTTCATGCTAATTCTTTTCCTTTCAAAGCCATGGTACCAAAGCCATGGTATCCATGGGTTGAAGATGGCAGCATTAAAACACTGTAGGAATTGAAAGAATTCAATGAAAGAAGTCCAGAAGTCACTGCATGGATTCAGCAAAGCCCATCAGACTCTGGTGAGTCAAATGATACCTTCTATTGTGTTAAACCACCTATATTTGGGGATGGGGGGCTTGTTAAAATAGTTACTCTATCTTGACAAGATAATTACTTTGACCAATATATCAGAGGTTTTAATTCCTGTAATCTTAGGTCTCCTTAAAGACCTTCTTAGATCTGGAAAAGGTATATTTGTCTACCCCTTGGGTGAGGAAGCACAAATCTGGAATCGCCTGACTACAGACTCTGTTCCATCCTTGCCTGCCTCATGTCAGATAGGAACATTCCTTCTAGGACCCAGGGCTGAGTTCTGGAACATTCTGCAGATCTGCAGAAACTAGGATATAGCAAAGTGTGGTTCAGAAAAATTAAAGGTCAGCAAGATTCTTCCATTTATCCTACATTCTGGGCCTACTATAACTCTCCAAAAACTTTTGTTCTTATTATCCACTCTAGGACAAGACTTTATATAAAATATTCCTGCTAAAATGGATAATGATTTCGCCTCTCTCTAAAAGAAAAGGTCATGTGGGAAAAAACACAACTTCATTGTCATAAGTTAAAGATAATATCAATTTATTTTGACATACCTAATTATATTTTGGGGCAATTACTCTAATATAATAAACTTCTGAGTCCACCTGAACACAGTGTCTGTTTGGGATACATAACACCACAAGCTGATAACTCTTGAATGCAAAAATGAAAGATGAATAACTAGCTGTAACACTCCAAAGCACCACAGTCTCCACAGACTGTTAATAATACAGTCAGTAACTTACACAGAATCCTAGACTCAGGTACAAAAACTCATGTCTTCGGTGATCTTCGAGCCAAAGTCAGGGACCATTTCCCTGCACTAATTGAAGACTCTGAACTTCTGAGAGATTTAGATTTCAAGTGCTTTGCAGTAAATCACCATGCATACCACAAGTGAGAGGTCAGGTGATCAGAATTCTTAGAGGTTCCATGGGAACGAACCTCTACTCAGACTTTGCAGCTGTCTCTGTGATCCCAATAAAAGTTAAAAAAAAATAATCTCAGGAAATTGCTACACGGAAAACAATAATCTGCTGAAAGTGAATGGAACCTTAATTTTAAATGTTCTCAAGGTGAATTCTGATGTTAAAATTAAATGAACTTAATGAAAATTCCACATGTAAATCTGTGTGGGCAATCCTACATGTAATCATAAAAATAACTACCTACTCTCTGCTGACCTTTTCATAAATTTTTCTGCTCTTCAGAGAATAGAATTACCCCTGCAAAGTAGGGGTGATTATTTTCATTTTATAGATGAAGAAACAGAGTCTCAGAGAAGTTGGGTGACTTTTTCTTGGTCATACGACTAGGAAACAGTCTGTCTCCAAACTCTTCTCACTGGAGCCCAATATTGCACATCTCATTCAGACAGGATGACTGTCCCTAAAACTCATATAAGATTACCACATCTTCATTATTCTTCATTTATCACAGTCTCTTCCATGCCACTAGGGGGAGAAGTGATCAAGAGTAACGGAGGGAGGTGGATCGTGGCTCACTAGCAGAGCGCTTGCCTCGCACACGTGAGGCCCTGGATTTGATCCTCAGCATCATATAAAAATAACTAAACAAAATAAAGATATTGTGTCCATCTATAATTTTTAAAAAAGAGTAATGGAGAGACCTCTCAAGTACCATTCTAACATATGTCAACTTCTTATTGCTGAGAGAGATTAACTTTGTATTTCTTCTGGAAGTTGATCTTTTGCCAACTTGTGGTATGAAATAGGTTATTTTAATAGGAATGGGTCTGGGAGACAGAAAATAAACAATAGAATTAACAATATGATCAAGAGCTTAAAAAAAAATCCTCCACAAAGGAACACTAGGGGGCTCCCTAACCTTGGGTTTCCAAATTAGTCATTAAATCACCTTCAGGATTTGGACAATATCTTAGTGCTACATCCACTATTATTTACTTATGTTCTTTAGCATATTCCATATATGTACCCATACATATGCATATTTAAAGAAATATGTATCATATATGCAATATATGCCAATGTAAAAGGAAATTCTTGGAAGTCTAAACTCAATATTTTTTGTATTCATTAAAATTAATAATCATTAGTAAAATGCACATGCATACATACTGCATATATATATGATCAAATTCCTCCTGAAATATTTCACATCTTGCATTTTGGAGCGGGCTGCATGATGTAAGTCTCACTTCTGCTAACAGAACTTGTCTTTCTTTATTGACCCTGTGTTCACTTCCTCCTATTTCCATACTTACTGCCTTAAAAATAAGCTAACCCGGATACTTCTTCCAAATGTGTTACTAAATCTTTGTGTAAATAAATTATCACATAATCTCTAGTCCCACTTGCTAGCATATAAAATGAAGAGTCTGGGCTGCACTGGTGTTTCTGAATCTTGGTTGCACATTAGAATCAGTTGGAAATGAATCAGGTTAATTAAAAGAATTTGGGGAACGAGGGCAGTAAGACCAAGTAAAGTTTAAAAGTTCCCTTGGTGTTGGTAATTTGCTGCCAAGGCCCAGAATGATTCAATTAGTTTGCCTGGGAGATCTAATTCATTGCAATCCCTGTCTTTACTCACAAAGTTGAGGTCTGGATCTTGACCTGACCTTTCTGATATGAAGACTACAAAAGCATGGATCTTCCACGTATCTACCTTTACTGAGGCTTAATCACCATATTTTAAAAATTCATCCCTAGAAAGACGGTTTCCTGCTTCAATTAACTGGGCAATAGGACAATCCAAAAGGCTAGGGTGAATAAACAAAGGTATTTTCTCTACCTCTTCTCTGTATACTGTTCTGCAGATAAATCTTGAACATATACTTTTATGAGGTTATTTTTGACGAGTCTAATAATTAAAAGAAGAGAGAGGCCAACTCTTTAGGATACCAGTGATGATATTAGGATTCCTCTATTAGGAGGACTGACTTGAAAGTCTATGAATAATATAAAAATATATACATTTGCTGTATGAATATGGACTGGCATAGTCTGAATTCCAAGTACTAGTTGCTGCAAGTTTCAGTATATCTGCTTAAAACCCAGGACATGTCATTTTTTCTGCAATGGTAGCACATCTTTAGCTACAGGGAGTGAGCTCAACTGTCACCAGCCTCAGGTGTACATTATGCCTAACTCCTGTTAAAGATGCTAAAGTTGGCCTTCACTTCTGCTGGTTAAGCATCTCTACCAACTTCAAATGAAAAATATGGCTTGTGGAATTTACACTTCAACCTGGTTGGAAGTTTCTTAATGTCCTATATAGGACCAGCCTTTCTTTTCTATGTAAGAGGGAATGAACAATGTAATGGTCTCATTCTATGAGCCATATGGTGACTCTGGAAAGAGTTAATGTCTGTCATAGAGTGGATCAAAACTACTGTAGTTTTAAAACTGACATCTCTCCAGCAGGATGGAAGAACCCAACATAGGAACAAGGACTATTTGTAATTATAGAAAAAACTGTTCTTTATTTTAAATTGAATTAACAGATGCCATATCTTGTCCACCCCACTTATACTCAAGTCAGAATCTTTCAGAAGAATCTACTATTTCCTAAAATCTAGGGTCTCAGGAAACAATATATCTAGGCAAGATTTTGTGAGTTTTGGAGAAGATAATTTAATCCTTAGAGCCCTGTCTCCCTGAAGATAAAACATCAGAGGTTCAAAGCTTACTTTGGCAAACATTGTAATATCTCACAGATTTCTAAGAAGTGGGATTTATTATGTTAACAAGTATTAAATGTAAAGCACGTGTAAATGTTTTCCCCTCACATGATTCAAAAGTACCTTACCTGTCCAAAGTGTCATCGGATCTGTACCGACTAATTGTGGCTTTTGGCCCATCTCTCTCATTTATTTTCCTGTAACAGAAATAATTACCAAATAAATTAGATAAATTACCAAAAAAAAAGAGCATATAAAACCTGTCATACTTTTGGCAATAGTTTTACCTACTTGGGTAGGAAAAGTACAGGTTGTCAAAGGAAAGGCCGATTTGGAGTACCCAAATCTTCTAGGCTTTGGCTTGGATAGAATAATAATAATAAAAGGTTCTCTTGTGGCTCCAATTATTTTTAACTACAGTGTAACATAATCAAGTTGTGGACAAGGATATGTACAACAAACAACAAAACATGCAGAATGGTTAATAACTAATATGAACTCTTGTCAAGTTGTCAATCTCTGCATAATAGGAAATCAACTCCTTTATAGTCAGCTGTGTTTTGTTTGCAGGGTTCTAACAGTGCTCTATGCCCACACAATGGACTAACTCCTAAATTGCTGTATTTAACATTCAGCACCGTGGACAGAGTTGAAAGAGGATAACTCACTGGCAGCTGGAAAGGAGATGGGGAAGAAGGAAAAGATGGAAACATGCAGGGCCAAAAAGAAAAAAAAATAGAAAGAAGAAAGTGAGAGATGAGAAAAAGAAGAGAAGAGAAGAGTTATTCGGAGAAGGAGAGGAGGCAAGAAGAGAAAAAGATACACAAGCAGGAAAAAATGGGGAAGGAAGACAAGAAAATAGAGGCAGAGAGGACAGCAGCCTTAACAATAGGAATCATTGTTTTCAGAGGAAAGCACTGAAAATATTTTGATCTAATTGATCAAACAGAAAGTCTGTTTACTGCCTCATCTAGCCTGTGATGCGGGGAAAGCAAGCTCTTTGAGGAATTATGCCGTGATTTATTGCATTTACATTTCAAATCATCATTTGAAGCCGATAGATCAAAGATATGGAGTCAGAATAAGTACTAAGACTGGTTCAGCACACCAATGTAATTCAAAATAGAAAGTAAACACAGAAAGCACAAGGCTCCTGTTCTCCCAAAACACACTGTGTATATACCCTGAGAATAGGAAACTTAGTTTTCACTGTCACATCCCAAGTGTCATATTCTTTCATAATTATAGAGAAACTTAATAAAATGGAGGGAGAAATTTCCACTGGTGGCCAACCTCCCTGTGTCTGGTGAGATGAGGGTCAACTGAGAACCAGGCTGACATCTTCAATATGAGGAAGCCTAATGAGAAGGCACAGGTAGAGACTCTGCCAGACCACAGAAGGGTAAATCAGATGGCACCAGGAAAGCAAAATGGCTACTTTGAATAGAGAGTTGTAAGTTGTGCACCTTTAGGAAAGGTCAAAATGATGAAAAGGTTAGAAATGGTTGGGAAAAAATCACAGATAAAAAGTTTCGAATATAGATTCAAGGTGTCTACTTCACTTTCTACAGTCCACACTCTTTACTAAGTACCTCTCAGTTGCAAGCAAACACTAGACCAGATGGAACTTGATTCTGATATATATTTGGCTTCTTCTGACAGGTGTGGTTGTTTATATGTGTGTGGGTACAAATGTGTTTTAATGAGAATATTATCTTTCTTGATCAATCTAAGACTATTTACATCAATCATTATAATTACTAATTTTGTCTGAATTTTCTCACTTGCCATCAAGGATAGATTAGTGTTTTCCACAAGCCTAGGAGTTTCCAAAAAGAAATGGACTATCTCTCTGGAAATGTTATTTCTGAATTTTAGGATTCCGTTCTCTAAAGCTCAGAGATAGCTCATCTGGTTATGTTTCTATTTCCATGATAGACCTTTCCCTGCCCATGAGAAGGACCATCCTAGTGGCATGGGCTGTGGCTGATTATGTTTCAGCTCTAACCCTTAGTTCTGGGAACTGGGTAAGCAGGTCCCCACCCTTACCCCTGATGATATCCCAGATTCTCCTTCCCATGCCTGGAATACTGGGGCCAGCCTGAGGCCAGCCACAGATATTCTGCTGACTTGAGCAAGTCTCATCTCAGAGCCACCATCTTTGTGTTTCTGCTGATAACATACCTTATCAAAACACCTACCTGTCCAAGGCATCATGGGAGTTGTGTCGGTTGAGCACCACCCTGCCATAGTTTTCATCTCTGCAAAGAAAGACCAAAATGATGTCACATCACAAGTTACCACCGTGTTTGCTGAGCACAAAACAAGAGAGATGGGGAGAGCTCACAAATCTTGGCAAGGTTAATCCATTTTACTTTAGGCATAAGAACACAAATGTGAAACCAGTCACTGCTTGCAGGAGCATCCTAAAAAGAAACAAGTTGTCAGTACAAATGATCATTTATCTCATGAGACTTCCACATGATTCAACAAGGAACAACTGTTTGGTTGTTGTTATTTTTTTGTTTTTAAATAGAGTATGGAAACACGAGCCCACCTACGTTGTATATATTAGAAGAGTCCTTTTCCGTAGGATGGCAAATACAAAAGATTCCTACCAATGTTGTTTAAATTTAATTAACCCCTTGATGTCTGGATAATTGATGGACTTGAAAATTTCCTTGACACAAGTGTAGGAAAACATGTTGCTAAGGAGACTGAGCATTCATAGGAGATTTAGCCCATCTTGAACCATGAGCCCATATTGCCCTCTTTGGTCCTTAAAATAACCCTCTGAATTAGTCAGGGAAGACACTGTCCTTTCCAATTCACTGAAGAGTAAACTGATCAGGGATTTTGTAGCTTTCCTAAAATCACAAGATTAGTAAAGTGACAAGGTGGGTCTAGGACCCAGATATTTTCATTCCAAACCTTTGTTTTTTTTCTTCTGGTGAGCTCTGCAAGGAACCTTTATACATAAAATTCCAAAGCCATGTCATGATACTTTACTCAGTGCATTTGAATGTATGGGCAATTTTAGGAAATGTCAAAACATGTAGTGGAGCTCTTGGAGTGGAGCCAAAGCAGAGAGTAAGTACCTGAACCTCTTTCATGTCAACCCACCCAAACAGGAAACACTACCTTTTTCCTGATTCGGCTCCACTAACATTACTCAACACTCTGGAACCATTTTTAATAATGCTATAAGAGAACTGTGGTAGACAATTAAAAAGAAAGATGAGCACTGAAACTGAAACAATCCTAGAAAATATAGACCCTCATAGGTCCCAAGGGGGACGTTTCTATCTTCCTTTGTATTCCTTTCCAAAACCTGTCAGAGCGAAGCAGACACCAGGCGTGTTCTTACCTGAAAAAGAATCACAGCCCAGGACCCGGCCAGTGGCAGCCAGGGAGGCACTGGGGCCAGATTCCCTTTCACTCAGCAGCTGCCATCCCATTTCCAGCTGGCTTCCCTTTTTAGGGAGGTTTGCCTGGCATGAAACCAACATTCCTACCAACTGCGGTTTATCTTAGACATCTCTGTCTTCATCCATCTGTGTAAATATTTGCAATCCAAAATTTATTATCTACACTTGACATCACACTGCCACGACAGAAAAACAGAAATGCCATATTAAGCTCTGACAGAAGCAATAGGTGCTGCTTTGTGGAAGGGAATAATTGTTGTCCAAGAGTATTAACCCCAAAGTGAATCTGTCTCCACAAGCCCCTATATGTTCTCGAAACCATAAAATTCAGTAACAACAATCAGTAGGTATTTTAATGTCACAGTTGCAAATATGATCCTCAAATAAACACATTTGGACAGTTTGTAGAAGGTTTGGAGTACATATCATATAATGCTGGGTTTTTCAGATTCAGGTTTGACAATGATGTGATTGTGGAAGCTGTCCTGTGCATCATAGGATCTTTAACAACCTTCTTGGCCTCTACTCACCCCAATTGGGGTGTAAAGAACACACCCCAATTTTGACAATCAAAAGTTATCTCCTAACATAGCCCAATGTCTCCAGGGGGTAAAATCACCCGTGTTTGAGAAACACAGGTATAATGAAAAGACAATGGGTCACGTTAAAATCTCCACTCCGCCACTTAATGATGATGCCCCATCAGACAAATTATGGGGCTTCTTCTCACCAGAGATTTCTCTCCTATAAAATGAGTATATAATATCTACCTTGAGAGATTGTTGTGAGATTCAGTGATGCTCAATCTGTCAATTATCCACTATGAAGCTTAACACATAAGGAAATGATAAGATGTGTACATGTGTATGGGTAATTTATAATGTGCCACTAATTTATAAAAAAAAAAGATCTGGGATGGATGCGTGTCTATTATAAATCTGTGTTGGCAACGAGGCTCTATGCCTATGATTATAGTTTCCAGATCTTTGGCAGAAGCAATGCTTAAAGCAGATGAAACTTTGCAGGTGGCAAGTGTTTTCTCTTATAAAATAAAGCCACATTTTCCATCCATTCAATATCTAGAAGTGGGGCAGATAGGACTAAAATAATTGGGGATTTATTAACTAATTTCAGTGGTGTACATAGAAAATTGCAATACATTATTATTGGATTTGGAATAAGGCTACCATGTGCTTGTTTCCACCGGCTCCACCAACACACACGAGGAATCTCATGATGATGGATTAACTGTTAGCTTTTTGGAAACCGGAAACTCCTGTTTTCTTTTGTTCACCAAGGAAACACCAAAATCTATTCCAGGTGACAATCATGCTCTCTCTGAGGAGTGTCTCACATTCTCTTATGTGTAAGTGTATTAAAAATGAAGGAGATATTCTTGAAAATCTGGTACCACCGATTTATGTTTCCTAAATCTCACCCCAAATCAGAGCATGTGTTTTAAAGAAAACTGGCTTTCCAGATGACCCCTTAGTCCCAAACAGAGAACACCTCTTTCCGCTCATCCGTCCACCTACCCACTCCTACATCCCTACACTTACTTTTCTTCTTCCAGACGTTTCTTTATCCAGCTGCTGTCCTGTAAGAAAGTCCTTCTTTTGTTCATCTCGTGAAAGCCCTGCTGCCTCGGTGTGGTCCCCCCAGTGGTGCTCTTCACATCTATCAGTGGAAACATGAAAAATTAGGTGACAGAGTGAGGCTGAGTATTGGTTTGTTTACTCTGAAAATCTCAAGAAGCCCACGTGATCAGCCAGCATTACTTTCTAAGCTGGTAAGTCCAGTACTTGTTTCAAAGCAGGATTCCCCAGCAAGAAAGAACAAATCCCACACCCCATCATCAAAGATAACATATAAATCTGCTCAGGTGCCAAGCGAAACTGCCAGAGCAGCTCACGAGGCCTCATCCAGCGCCTGGGAATGTAGAACCACCAGCCAGGAATAAACCAAGCCAGGGCTTAGTGGGTTGGGTTTTGACCCAACAAGAAATACGTCTCCGAAGTACACCCAAGACTGTTGTTATAGGACTCAGTAAATTAAAATCCATAAGTCCTGGTGCATTTGATTACATGTAATTTGATTATTTGAACTTCTGGGAACCAGAAGAAATGTCACCCTCAAAGAAGGACATTTTTTTTTAAAGAATCTTTAAATTACAATTATATGATGAAAAACTATAGCACCTGTTCTTTTTTATATGTATATATTTTTAGTTGTATATATACAAATATAAATATACATTTTTGTATATATATACAAAAATATACATATTCTTATATGTATATACTTTTTATTATGATGGACATAATACCCTTATTTTATTTATTTATTTTTATGTGGTGCTGAGGATCAAATCCAGTGCCTCACACGAGCTAAGCAAGCGCTCTATCATTGAGCTACAGCCTCAGCGCCCTCTTGCTTGTTCTTAAGCTTAAATTCAGCAAAGCTGATTCGACTGCTACTTCCAAGCATTGAATACCTATATTTAAAACCATGAGTTGTTTTTCCTAGATTTTAGAGTTTTTGTTGAGCAAAGGAAACATTGTCTAAATTACCATTTCCTGTGGGTGACTTTTTTCTCATGGGAAAATCAGACATGATGCCTTCCAGTAAGGATCTAAAAGAAAAATGGGAATGTGAGAAAGCACAGCAATGACATTAATAATCTGTGAGTATTTCATTACTAAGGCATATTTTTCAATGACAAAGCTACATGATACAGTACAATCCATACGTTACATAAAGTACCCTGTAAGGACCTGAGAATTCATCTATTCCAATTAACTTATTTTACAAATAGAGAAAAATGAGGCCCGGGATGTTTAGTGTCCCCAATATTGTATGACAAGCAGTTGGTTGAATCATCTTCATTTTCTGAGAGCTGAACGGTCTTAGTGGAGTTGGAAGGATCTGCATTTAAATGATCCTATTTTCTGACTGTGTCACCTTGGGAATACTATTAGCTCAGTCCCTCATCTAAACAATGAAGTGAAATAGAACTATTATGAGGACCAAGTGGAGACATATGTAAAGTACCTAGTTATTGCCCAATAATTGCACCTAGTAGGTGCTCAATAATTCTTAACTGCATGCCTCTCTCACCTTGGAAAGCAGAAAGCAAAAATGTGAGAGAGAGGGTTGGGAGTGGGAAGGCAAGGAACAGACTTGAACTTGGGCATATGGACATGTAAGGGGTGTGGGGTGGCCCTGGCTGGGTTTGGAGGTTGATGAGACCTTGGCAGGAAGGGGAGGTAAAGAGGCAGCTGAAGACCAACACGCTTTAACTATTGGTGAATTTTGCCTCAGTCTGAGTCTGCTTCTTGACCTACCTGTTTCCGGCTGTTAATGGGCTCTGATAAATTCTATTCCTCTTAGCTGATGAAGACCTAGAACATTCTCAGAGGTTTGAACTAGAATTCTGAGGCAACCAGAATGTCGACTGTATATTGGATGATAAATTTGCAGAGACTGCAAATCCAATCGTGGGACAGGGGCCAGGGTATTTGGAGAAAAAGCGTTTTACAATTACCCCTTATTTGTCTGTCTCTCCTAAGAGACCAGGTTTTCAGTGGGCAGGATCTAAGTCTCTTCTGTTCCCAGTGTCTGACAATGGAGGAGCTGACTAAGTGATTTTTATTGGCTGAACAGCATCCTCCAAAATTCATGTATCAAAATCTAAAAACCTTAAAATGTGATTGTATTTGGAAATAGTGTCTTTAAAGAAGTAAGTTAGAATGAGGCCCTTGGGGTGGACGCTAATGCAATCTGACTGATGACTTTATAAGAATAATAATTTGGACACAGGAAGAGACATCAGAGGAAAGGTCAGGTGAGGGCCCAGCAAGAACCAGCCATCTGAAACCCCAGGGAAAAAAATCTCGGTGGAACCAAACCTACTGACAACTTGATCTTGGATTTATAGGCTCCAGAACTGTTAGACAAATTTCTATTGTTTGAGTCATCCAGTCAATGTGTGGTATTTTGTTATAGCAGCTCTTGCAAACTGATACAGTCCTTATAGAAATGTGATTTAAACATTTCTGAAATAGCAAAATTTCTCACAGAGCTCTGTGTGCTATATTGTCCCTTTCCTTTGTTTCTTCAGTTGTCCTATTCACAAGGCAATTATTAATAGCATAAATAGCTGTTTGTGGAGTTCCTGCTTTGAATAGGGGCCCTCACAGGCATCGTCTCTCATTTTCACATGAACTCTGTGACCTCACTATTATGACCTCCAACTCCCAAACAAAACATCTGAAGGTCAGGGACAGTATGTAACTTGCTCAAGGTGCTAAAAGGCAGTTAGGTTTCTAAACCAAAGCCAACCCTTATCTCAGCAAGCAGCAATAGTGCTCATCATGAGTCACTTCAAGACTAAACGGGTACCCAGGTATTAGAGAGATGATAAACATCAGGGTCCTGCCTGACCTTTGATATCTCACTCCTTGGAAGTGCTATAAACTTTGACCCTGTTGCATGGCACCAGGAGACTCAGGGTAGTCACTCAAGGAATCACTGCAGCAGAAAAATCCTCCAGAACAACTTTCTTTGTATTTTACCTTGATTATAAATATTTCCACACAAAAACTTGTACATGAATAATCACAGCAGTATTATTAGCAGTAGCCCCAAAGTGGAAATAATCCAAATGCCTATCACGTGATGAATGAATACAAAATTTGGTAAAGCCACACAATTGAATATTACTCAGCAATAAAAAAGGAATGTAGTACTGACTCAAAGAGGACATGGATGAAGCTTGAAACATTAGGCTAAATGAAAGATACCAGACACAG
Organism: Ictidomys tridecemlineatus; assembly: GCF_052094955.1. Lineage (NCBI taxonomy): Eukaryota > Metazoa > Chordata > Mammalia > Rodentia > Sciuridae > Ictidomys > Ictidomys tridecemlineatus. The sequence continues at coordinate 133,199,133 of NC_135482.1, forward strand.
AAGATGGCATGTCATATGATTCTACTTTTATGAAGTATACAGCATAGTCACATTCATATAAAGAAAGTAGGTTGGTGTTTGTCAAGGGTTAGTGGAAGGGGAGAATGGAGAATGACTGTTAATGGTAGGTTTCTTTGGGGGGTAAAAATGTAGAGCAAACAGGTTAGAGGATGCAGGAGAGGAGGGAAAGGGGAGGCACTGAGGAATGAGACTGATCAAATTATATTTTATGCATGTATGAATATGGCATAATGAATCCCACTATTATGTTTAATTATAATATACCATTAAAAGTTAATGAAAATTTTTTTCTGGAATTAATGATGTTGGTTCTACAACCTTGTGAATAAATTTTTTACAACACTGAATTTTATACACTGAAGGGTGAATTTTTTTTTAAAGAGAGAGTGAGAGTGAGAGAGAGAGAGAGAGAGAGAGAGAGAGAGAGAGAATTTTTTAATATTTATTTTTTAGTTTTCGGCGGACACAACATCTTTGTTTGTATGTGGTGCTGAGGATCGAACCTGGGCCACACGCATGCCAGGTGAGCGCGCTACCACTTGAGCCACATCCCCAGCCCCTGAAGGGTGAATTTTGTAATATGAAAAAACAAAAAGAAAAACTGACAGCAGGTGTGGATCATGTCACAAAACCATGTAACTATTGGGTAGTACATTTTCAATTATTTTAGTTGTGTATGTTACTTAAAAATAGATATCGTATATGGATTTATATAAGTTATAGCACATATGTCCTAAATAAAATAATTAACATATATGCATTTAGTAAATGCATATTATGTATAAATATTTTATTTATAAAAATAAATATACAACATAAAAATCTGCCCCTAAAGCTATAAACTTAAAACTCATTTTATTGAAAAGGTAATTACACTCATTGAGACACACGAACTCATCTTAAGTACACTGTGTTCTTCTGTTCATGCTATTTGTTGTAACTTCCCTGAACAATGCCCTTTGGGCATATGGAAGTTGCCTTGTCTTCTTGTAGAGGGGTAAAGATGCCGACTGCATCTTACACAGACTTCACATATCTCAATGCCAACACACTCTTCTTCCCCTTTGATCCTATCTTTAGCTTCCCTTTATGCCCCAGAACTTTCCATCTCCCTCACACCCTTAATATTTATCTGACCTTCATTTTCTTGAAATCCTTCTGACTTCCAGCCAGTCTGAGGTAAAATGCCTGGACAGGGAATGAGGTGTCCTTTGAGGGGGGAGGGTAATCTGTTAAGGTGTTAGTGATGGCTTGGGGTGGGGTTGGGGGAATGATGACCTTCAGCCAGACAGCTCCCAGCCTGGCCACTCATCAGCTACGTGAACCCATTTTTCCTTTCTGCCTCTACAAAGTGGGGGTTATGTTAACCTTAAAAGATTGTTATGGGGCTGGGGTTGTGGCTCAGGGGTAGAGGGCTTGCCTAGTGTGAATGAGGAAGTAGGTTCGATCCTCAGCACCACGTAAAAATAAAAAAAGGTATTGTGTCCACCTACAATTAAAGGGAAAAAAAAGATTGTTATGGAAGCTAAATGAGATAATATTTTGTAAATTATAAATCACTAGAAAATCATCTAAACCATTATGACTATCTTAACTTTCCTTCTTCCCTAGCAGACCTTAAAGGGGCAGCAGAAGATTAGGTTGTGGGGAGGATTGACGTGGGATATGAGTAAGGGACCAAGGAAAATCCCAAGAACAATATCCACATGGGGTTTTGGGCAGAGTGATGCACACCATAGAAGAGGCAACAGGGTAAACCCTGGAGTGTCCCGGAGAAAGCAAGCAGGCTTGCTGGACACTACTCCTGGAGAATATCCCAGAACTTCTGGGGTGGAGCAGATGATTATTGAATACCTGTGGATAGTCACTAGCAGAGAGAAAAATAGGATAATGGCATAAGCTTGTTCAGATGTTCTCTCTCTCTCTCTCTCTCCCTCTCTCTCTCTCTCTCTCTCTCTCTCTCTCTCTCATTTAACCAGACCATATTGAGATTACCTTGCTATTAAAGGCATGAGAATATCAGAACCTCTAGCAGGATGTTGGATCTGACTGAAGCCAGCCCTGAATATAAAACAAAGAGGCAATTCTTGCTGTTCTCCATTCATCTCTCTGTTAAAAGTGCTGACAATCTGGGAATCCATCAAGGTCTTACCCAACCAAGCTTGGTACCCTAATCCTGGCTGCAAACATCTAGATGGGCAGGGGATGGAGGCATGGATGGAGGGCAGAAACACTGAGTTACTGCAAAAAGTCTGCTAGAAATCCTTCTGCTCTCAGTGTACAAGCAGTATTATTAGTGGAATGAAAATTACTAAATCAAGGATAACTTTTTGTCAACTAGTAAGTTACTTATAATTAGTCTCATATGTGAGACCTCATAATTTATTTTATTTTTAAAAGAAACTTTCCACTCAACAAGGTTAATAATCATCACTCTAGATTTTAAAGTAACTCATGATTGTTATATTTAGAATGTCTCCAGAATGCTATGCTTCCTTCTTCTAAATTACAAATGTTACTTTTAAAAAAAATTTGCCTTGAAATTTCGGAGGCTATTAGAGGAGTTGTGTTCAAATAGTAGACAGCAAGAAGGACAGACCCAGGCACAGGCGAAGGGGAAGTTGTCAAGCCGGGATGCATGGCATCTTTAGGGTACCTATCTGATATCCAGTCTCCCCTTCTTTACCCACAGATGAAATGGCATTTCTCAGCCTCACTTGAAGCTGTAAACAGTGTTACAGCTCTGGCTCTTAAGGCTGAAGAACATGTCCGTGGGAAGAGTTTGGCCTTTTGTATATCATGACTCCTCTTGTCTGAACTAAGATGTGGAGCTGAAGGCAGAAGTAGCCATCTTGGACCGTATGAACCACGGATGACCATACAGTCACACAGTAAGAAGGGCAGAGCCGAGAGTCAGAAGGAGCCCAGTTCTTTGACAATCTCATAAAACTGCCACATTTGCCCTGCATAATCTATCTTTGGACTTTTCCTTCCAAGAGAAAGGTAAACCTCCTAATGTTTTCAATAGATGGCTTTTCCATTTTTTTTTATTACTCAAGCCTAAAAGTTTTCCTACATGATACTAAGCCATGGTGGAGCAAAGAGAAGAGGTAAATGCTGATGAGGCCTACAAAAGATATTTGTGTTTCTTGTATTAGTAAAGCATTATCTATTACTACATGTCTACAAGATCGATGTTCTTAACAAGAAGGATCACTTACTGAGTGCCTACCATGTACCCTTCACAGTGCCACATGCTTCATGCACATGATCTTATTTAATTCTTCCAAATGAGTACTATTATCTCTAATTACAGGAGCCCAAAACTTAAATAACCTGCACAAATCACACAGTAAGTGGCAAACCCAGGAACTGTAATTAAGTCTATATGACTATGATGCCAGGGCTCTGTTCAGTAAGTGATCTTACATGTAACTTAAAGTGTCATGTGGTAGGCTAATACCAGGCATAGAGAAATGTCTTGATGTTCTAAAAGATGGGGCATAATGGGGGAGCATTATGCTGCCACTCTAACGCCAGGGGTGGTCTCACACTGTGACCTCACTCCTTCCTGGAGGGATCTATCTCCCACTGGATAGCTAGATAATGTTTCCTGTTCATTCCCAGACCTGTGCCATTCCTTGACATAAACTAAATGAGAAATAAAATATAATGATATGCCATTTGTCCACTACTTTAAAAATTTGCCTTCTTTTCATCTTCTCACCTCGTTTATGGCCTTTCTCGATTTCCTTTAGTGTTTTTTCTCTCTTTCCTTTTTTCCCTTTCCTTTCCTTTCCTTTGCAGTGCTGGGGATCAAACTCAGCCCTCACACATGCTTGGGAAATGCTTGACCAGGGAGCAACACCTCCCACCTCCCACCGCCAGCCCGGTATTTTCTTCCTTTTTTTTTTTTTTTTTAGCCTGGGATTGAACTCAGGGGCACTCTACCACAAAGCCACATCCCAAGCCCTATTTTGTAATTTATTTATTTGTTTATTTTTTGATTTTTTAGTATTTATTTTTAGTTTTCGGCGGACACAACATCTTTGTTGGTATGTGGTGCTGAGGATCGACCCCGGGCCGCACGCATGCCAGGCAAGCGCGCTACCGCTTGAGCCACATCCCCAGCCCCTTTCAATTTATTTAGAGACAGGATCTCACTGAGTTGCTTAGCGCCTTGCTTTTGCTGAGGCTGGCTTTGAACTCTCAATCCTCCTTCCTCAGCCTCCTGAGCCACTGGGATTACAGGCATGGGTCCAGGCTGCCTAGTGTTTTCTCTTTTTAATCAAGGCACTTCCCAGGAATCTTCAGGTAACTCACTCCTCCCCAAGACCAGTTCCAGCCCCTATCCTGTTCCAACACCAAGAATTCTATGGGTCCCAGCTCAGCTACCATTCTCTTCATTGTCTGGGTCTTCTCAAAAGAAAGTTGGTTTTTTTTTTTTTTTTTTTTTTTCTCACTCTTCCCTTCATACCCAAGGACAAAATGCCACTTGGCTTACCTAAAAATATCTTTACTTCTTCCTGCAAACTTTCTCTTTAAATAGATTGCTGAGAGCAAAGAAACTGGAATGGGTGGAGAGGGGCCCATAAAGAAGAGAACACAGAAAAAGCAAAGAGGAATAGAAAAAACCTGTAGCAAGAATAGATGAACAGAGGATAAGGGAAGGTGAGAAAAAACAATAAAAGGAACTCAACTCTGACTGCTGATATCTTGTGTCTTGGGGTAATTCGGAGATATATGTATGTATATATATAAAACACTTATGTGTATTATGTATTTATATATAATTTCATTTATGCTTCATATAACATTTTCAGGTTATTGCTATTATTATCCTTGTTGCAAACCTAAATAAAACCTTAAGACAAATTATTGCAACAAAGTTAGAGACATTTTATAGGAAGTTAGGACTGGAGTTAGTCAAGTGGGCAGTGGGAAAAACTACTTTTAAAAATATTTTTCTAGATAGGAATCTCAGGCTGAGTAGTTTGCCTGAGGCTACATAACTACTGAATTGCACAGTTGAGATTCAAATTCAAATCAGACTGACACCGAAGTACCTGTCTCAGAAGCCTGGGAAACAAAAGGGCACCAACAGGTGGAAAGTTACTGGGCTAAAATAAATGGTGAAAAGAAGAACAGTCCCTTTGCAGGACAGCACTGTGATGAAGCTAGACCCAGAGAGGATTTTCTTTGATTGTTTTATGAAAGCATCATGAGATCAGCATAGAATGAGCATACCCAATGTCTGTATGCTCCAAATTTTCTGACAATTGGATCTTTCCTTTCTCCAAAATCTTCCCATCAATTTATCAAGCTTCTAAGACATTTATGGCAATTGTTATCTTTATGGAAAGAAATGTGAGTAGTTGCTTAGGGAAAATGTCCACAGTAATGCAAAGTAGAATGAGGAAAGAAATAGAGCAAACATGTCCATTACCCTCATTTTACAAGGGGTAAATGGGCCAAGTGGAATTCATCTTCATGTATGAAAAAGTCCTGAGCTCTTATTTCCCAGAAATCACTGAAACAGGGGAAATGCCTTGAAGTGGAAAAGGACATATGCTACAAACCATTTTCAATAGAAGAATAAGGAGGACCTGATAATTATAGACCAATAAACAGAAGCACTCTCATTTAGAAGACAAAACAAATCATCCAACAACTAGTTATCCACTAAAGGACATGAAATATTATGTAAGGTGAAAACAAACCAGGTTTCATAAAGTATAAATGTGTTTCATAAAATATAAATGTTAATAAGTCCCCTTAAGTTAAATTTTAAATGGGCCCACCAGACCCAAACGACTATGTTTAGACTGAGTACGAAGCAATTGAAGGAAATCCAAAAATCTACCAGGCAGGCAAAGATTTGTTTATCCTGCTGCTATGGTTAGAAATGGTTTATTTCTTTCCTCACGTAGCCTCACAGCCTATGTTTGGGAATCTTACTTAATTTATAGTGAAATAATACAGAATACATCACAAATGAAATCTTTTTGCTACCCAATGTCTGTATGCTCCAAATTTTCTGAGTCTTTATAACCCCCTTCCACCACAAATTTTTCTCTCCGTTGATTCTTGGTTTTAATATATGGCCCTTAACTGTTCTACAGAATAATGCCAATGTTCTGTTAGAATAGTATCCTACTCTCTGGGACAATTATCAATTTAATTTTACAAAAGACACTATTATTCATGAATAAAATGCAATCCAATATAAATTACCTATCACCTGAGTTCCATCATGGGCTATTTCCGGTTTCAGGAGATTTAAAATCAAGTCTAACTGGAGTCCAGTCTCCTGCGCTTTCTGTACCTAGATGCCCTCTGAACTCATACACAATTAGCTCCCGGATGACAAAAGGGAAAAGGCAGGGCCATAGGGATCATTTTCTCTAGAACCTTTTGATGAAAATTAGCTCTCCATTCAGAGAAGTACCTTGCTTACTGTGAGTTTTGTGCACTTTCTAGATCACTGCTACAACCTCCTATAATATGCGCACCCCTGGTTGAAAAGTACTATCTAGAGTTCACTGTCTTCCCCAAGAGGTTCCACACACAGGAGACTTACTAACATTTTAGAGTTGAGGAAATTTGGATCTAGAGGCAAAGAATAAATTATTTCGATTCTTAGAGGTCTCAAGTGTACAATTACAATGAACATTTAGGATTATTGGTTTTTGTGACTAGAAGTAAGACAGTTGGTGTTTAACAGATAGCTATAAAATTCACTCTTCCAATTAATGATCATAATGAAAGGATGATTCAAATCCTTAAAAAGTTTAGCAACTTACATAAAATGCAAGTCTAATAAATGAAGCTTTCCTTTGGCAAAGCCTGCATCTAAAAAAGATCATTTTCCAAATCCTAAAATCACATGGATTTGTGCATCAGTAAACTAGAAACACTGAATACCTGTATAGAGGCATAGTAATTAACTCATGAAAACTTTATTTCAAACTTCTCAGGAAGAAAAAATGGAGAAAGATCAATAACCGGGGCTGGAGTTGTGGCTCAGTGGTAGAGCACTTGCCTAGCATGTGTCATGCCCTAGGTTCGATTCTCAGCACCACATACAAATAAAAAATAAATAAAATTCATCAACCACTCATAAAAATATTTTTTAAAAAAGATCAATAAATGGCCTAGAAGCAGGATAATGGCAAAAGAGAAGCTATGTGGAACCAAAAGAGATTTCTCTTTGACTGCTGGACCCAGGATTCTAGCACCTCACACCTAAGAATGCTCAGAGGTAATGCCTCAATCATAACAGATGCTAGCAGTGAAGTAATTAATGTTTTCTCAGGTTGACTGCTTGGTAAATTATAGCAGTTCATTCCATGGTATGAGTTCAGTCGTTTAAAACGTACCCTCTTCATTTTGTTTACAAAGTCCCCAGTAATATGAATCCTCAGGTATTTCAGTCAACATCTGAGAGTTAGAGAGGGCAGCCAGGTAAACAATGGTAGCTAAGGTGAAGATGTTCCCAAGTTGCATATCCCACACCTACACACAACTTCCAGACTGTCTTCTGACCCAGAGGCCATTGGACATACTAAATAAAAAGACTAACTCCACAAGCAAGTGAGAAATGTATCCTATGACCATACCATACATACGGTAATAACATTTTCACATAGTGCTGGGTAAGGAAATTCTTTTTTCCAAATCATTTGTAGTCCTTTTATAAAAGATGGAGTATAGCTCATTTATTGCTACTACATATTTTATATGGAAGATATTTGAAAAATTATTGAGAAAATCCCATTAAGACAAAAGACAGATGATCTAGCTTCACATTCTGATTCTGATACTCTGAGACTGGCAAGTTTATGCTTTGCTTCCCTCATCTAGAAAATTTAGGAGTTAGACTAAATGAATCTCTGCCCAGTTCCAATTTAAAAGATTATGTCAATTAAATCTAAGATTAATATGCAATTGAAATTTCAATAGGAATACAGATCTGAGCCAGGTGCAGTGAAGTACACCTGCAATCCCAGCAATTGGGAAGCTGAGGCAGGAGGATTGCAAGTTCAAAGCCAGACTCAGCAACTTAGGGAGGCCTTATGCAACGTAGCTAGACCCTTTCTCAAAATAAAACATAAAAAGTGCTGGGAATATGGCTCAGTAGTAAAGCACCTCGAGTTAAATCCCCAGTACCAAAAAACAAACAACAACAACAACAAATAGATTTCTGATATGTTTCTCTGGGTTACCTATATGCACTGATATTTAGATTCATCCAAAAGTTTTGGTAAAATTTTAAGTACTGTCATACCTTAGTTTCCTCAAATTGATTTTTTTAATGTTTTAGACACCGGAATACAACAAATATCAGAAAGGCCATATCTATGTTATAAACTATGGAAACAAAAGCCAGGTTTAATGTAATTATATTTTATGAAAAATGAAATTAGACTCCCCAAATGCTATACTTTAGCTTTCTAAGTACTATAACTGTTGGAAAACCAAGTAATAAAATTCTCCAGTAAACCACTGGAACTTAGCACTGACATATCTAAACCCCTTGAGACTTCAGGTGGTTTGGGCAACAGTAGGAAGCAATGAAAACTCTAGTTCTTATAATGGGGAATGCCTCACTGCAGGGCATGAGGCTGCTAGTCACAAACTGTTTGATCCCTACAGCTCTGCATTATAAATGGAAATAGTGAGAAAAAAAAAACTACCAGTAAAACAAGACAGCTTAGCTATTACTTATAAAAGAAAACCTGGTTAAAATAACTTTTATATTCTTATCAAAAGGCTTTCCAAACTGGTTTCTCAGGACTAGGATAAGAATAGAGGTTGAAAAATTGCCCCTGTATATCTTAAGTATATCTTAATCAGCTTTTAGTTTAGAATTCAGAATATAACTTAGAGAAGTTGGCCAAATGCACACAAATCCCTATGGAGAATCACACCCCCACACACCCACCCACCTGGCCTTCAGTCTTTGGGAAGATAGGGTGGAGGGACTGTGGTTTTGGCATCAATCACCTACCCTGCCTTCAGTCCTTGGGAAGATAGGGTGGAGGGAATGTGGTTTTGGCATCTCTCACAGCTCAGCAATGTGCAGTGCTTTTAGCAGTCAAGAAAAAAACAAATATGCCTTATGAGCTGCAAAACAATATGAAAACTAATGAAATAGTTTGCTATTTCATGAAAAAAATCATTTATGAAAACAGGAAGATTTTTTTAAAAAATTGCTTTTACAGTCACTTGAGAAAATAGACCAAAGAGTGCTGGTCCCTTACTGAAGCATTCATGATGCTTGAGTGTGAGAGGATTCACCAGCTGACAGATAACACATGGGAAACTTGAAAAGCTCTCATTTCTGTGAAGCCCATAATACATATAATTGCCAAGTTCAAAGCTATGCGATCTGGAAGCACAACCAGGAAGAGCAGAGCTATTGACAAACACAATACCCATTAGAAGCTGTCAAAATTTAACTGAAAAAAAAAATACAAAGATAATACAGACAGTCCTAATTTTAATCATTTGGAAAGAAAACAGAGAAAGTTATGTGCATAAAGTAAAGCAGGTGTATTTGTGTTGCAAATATAATTCAACTTACCTCTTGAGCAGAAAACCAGGACTCTACCTAACCAGCCTGCAGTGATTCCCCAGCAGATCTGCCTGGAGTTTCTCAGTGCAGTTCCTACCTCTACCTGACTGAATTAATGAACAGTCTGAAACTTCTCTCCTGGCGCTGAGTCACTCAGGGAGGAGGTGGGTGGTATGAAAGAGAGGGTGTCGCCTTGTACAAATACCAGTTCAATTAAAACAGTCTCACTCCCGGACTACTGTCTTTGTGTGGTGAATTCTCCATATAATTTGTGGCCATGTTATGCTCAAAATGCTCCTGTTATCACCTTTTTAACTGATGTCAAAAATACAACAATTTCACTAGCATAGTTGCTGCACAGCATGCAACTATTCTCAATTCCATGTTAAAAAGCAAAACAAAGACTCTGTAGAAGGGATCCCTATTTGCCCCTAGTGCCTGGAGTGTGGGACAGACCCACACAGGGAGTATGCTACTTGATTAGGAAAGGAAAGTCCTCGGGAATCCAGCAACTCTGGGATCAGAGATACGGAATGAATCAGTTGCACAAATTCTGTACATGGAACATTCTGTAGAACCATCAGAGGAAAAATACATACTGACATGTAAAAAGTCTGATCCTTATTTTACATATGTTAAAGGAAAATGTCAAAAAGATGGTTGAACCTTCTTTCACAGCTGGGGGCAGCATGAGGGAGGAATAATACAGAAAAGCCATCGTGGGTGGGGGCTTCATTAATAGGCTCTGAAATATACCTTTCACAATAGCCAAGGAGGCCTTAAAGAAACTCAGTACATCTGGAACATTGCCAGAGATGCTTGGTCATTAGAGTTTCCTGGGTCATCCTTATTCATCAGCCAAACCAACAATTAACCAAATCCTCTCTGTAAGATTGTTCCTGAAAGCTTCAGCTCACCTGAGCTACACCTGCAGCACTGACCATAACAAGATGTAGAAATGTCCAGATGGGAAGGCAAGGCAACAGCAGTAGGAACAGAAACTGGGAAGTTGCTGGCTCTGTGGCCCTTTGATGGAATTTTATATACAGGCAATATTTTTTAAAAAATATTTCTAAATTTCTATAACACATTTTAAATGTCTATTGGGTTGGGGTTGGATATTAATATTAGAAGTAAGTTGAAAAATAAAGATGTCACTAGCTCAACTTAAAAAATAAACTAAAAGTTATATTCAGCATTAGAACTTAGTTTAAATTATAGGGCTAAACAGTTTAAGAGCTATCTTGTAGGGGCAAGCTATCACTTATATTATACAATGTTTAAATACATGTTTTTGTCCTTCATAAAATACGGAACCAGAAATATAGGGTTTTTCTTTTACCTAATAATGAAGTCCAAGGTACGCTTAAGACTTTTGAACTTGCAAGAAATTATTTTTGCATGTAACTAAGGGTTTCTCTTACTAACTTTATATACAAGGACACCTATACCACCAAGCCAAACCAGTCTTTTCATTTAGAACCAAGTCTCTGATTCAGAAAGGGCTTATTCTAAACACTTGAGCAAAATTCAGATATCTTCATGCTGAACACATATTCAGCCAAAGACTGCTGTCTAAAGTCAAGAATCTCAAAGAATGAAGTGGTCAAATCAAGAATGTGTTTGGGTGTGGACATGGCCAAATAGGCTTGGCCTTGGTTTCACTGTGGCCTTAAGCTGGGAAGGCTTGGGCATGCTTAGAATAACTCAGCTACGCCTCTTTCACTGTGACTGTCAGAGCTCTGGAGGGTTCTTAGAACACCAGCTCAGTGGGGAGGGCAAATGGTCTTATCTCAGGTACAAATGCTAGCTGATTGGTGGGTAGCTACCTAGGGGGATATAGTGAACTTTGCAAGGCCCATTTGGACCCCACGGTGTGCAGGGGTTAATTAGTATTGTCCACTGCAGGTCTTAGCTAAGGGAGTGTTTTCTGACTCTGTCTTATAAAATTAAGACATTATAATGCTGCATTGCTTGGTTTATGTGTTTTATCCATTGAAATAACCAATCAAAATGAGCACTTATTACTACATAGTAATGTCAAGAGCAAGCATTGACATAGCACTTTTATGTGCCAAGCATTATTCTAGGAAATTTTCATAATTTAATAGTTATCAAATGATTGTTACCTCTTCACCCCAGAAAGATTCTAAAACTGATAGTGAAAGTGCAAATCATACAAAAGAAGTCAGAATCTCAAAAGTATCTAGTCTATGGTTTCCAGGCTTTGGGGAGTTAAAAAGTAGAGGGTTCCTCATTTTCCTTCCAGATGGAAGAAATAAAGGTTGTGTGCTTTTTAAAACAAAGGAGATGTCATTAGGGTGGAAATTACGGAGCCAATTTCTCTTTGTCTGGGAGTAGAGAGATGCCAGAATTCATCTATCACTGCTGTGCTACAAGACCTGGCATTGCCTAGTAGACTTTGAGGGCACCAGAGTAACACAGAACAATGAAAAACACAGCACCTATCCCATGGGAGCCTGGGTTCAGTGGCCCATACAGACTCACTATTCATGGTGAGCAAGTCACTTAAGCTTTATGCCCATGTCCTTTTTAGTGCAGTGAGATTAATCATAACCATCCACCAACTGGACATATCACAATGACAATGTCAGTCTTTTAACACCAGAAAGAATCAGGAGAATGCAGTCCTGAGTTTCTGATGCTTTCTGACTCTTCTTCAAGCTCTAAACAATTAACAGAGTTCTGCTTCCTAGTGAATATAGATCTGGTTTCAGCTGAGGCATAACTGGTCCAGTTAGTGAGAGAAAGAAGAGCAGAGATACAAGTGGGTAATGGAGATCAGCAGCCATACTCTCTCAAGTGGAGAATCCCTTTGATTCAAATGTATGATATGTCAAGATCATTGTATTGTCATGAGCAACTAATAAAAAAAAAAAAAAGAAAGTTTTGCTACATTCCTTCCTCCATTCCTGTGTCCACCAAAAGCAGCAATTTGGCAGACTCTGAAATCCTGTTCCTTAGAGTGTTGTGGATGGATTTTCCCATTCTTATGGGATTCTGAGGACAATCAGAGCTATACTGCAAAATAGTGGGATTTTCCTAACTTCAGGCTGAAATAAATAATTCCATGGGGACTGGAAGGGAAAAAAAAATGCTTTTTCTTCAACCGAAAGACTTAGAATGGTAAATCGTTTTTATAATTAAAATTTCATTTTAAAACTCAAGTTGTTATTTCACAATTTCATGACTTCTGAATTTCCCCAATATACAGTAAACTCTTCCACTTTACACCTGTCTCTTTATTGTCAAATATTTAGTGGCATTACCTAATAAGTACCTTGAGATCAGAGACCTTCATATTTGCCTTTGTGCCAATCACATGGCACAGTTCTTGATCCAAATAGTACTTGGTGTTTGTTGGTTGAATGTCAGAATAACGATCATAAACAAATGAGCATACACAAGGGGTATTCAGTGTTCACCAGAAGTCTTTTTAATAAAACCTGATTTCCTTATCAAGTTTTATATCCCTGGATGTAACACTGTAACATTAGCTCTTCAACTCACCTGTAAAACTCACAGTTCTTTTAGAACAAGGGGAGATTTCTCTATAGAGATTGCTCAAATAACAATTATCACAGCTGGATTTATTGCCCTTGGTTGAAACCTTCGTCACCTTCATCGTCATTGCCTCCTTCCTCAAACTCCCTATGCTTAAACCACATCCAGTTAATTGGTCACTGAACCATCATTGTTAATTCTACCTCGTTACTCAGTCCAACCTCCCCTTCCACTTGACTCCCCAAACCTGCCTGATTCAGGCCCTTCTACCTTGAGAGGGAACTTTCTTTTATTTTTTAATCATCATGTTGAGGAAACTATTACTTCAGTCACCTGCTAATGGATATCCCCAGTTCAAATGCATCACCTGCAGAGTCCATTAGGCTCCTCTGGGTTGTAAGATTGAGAGAGAACTCTGGAAACCTCAGTAGATGGGAACATACTAACAACAGTTAGGAGGGAAGACCCACAGAACCCAAAATGATACTTAGAAGCCTACAGTTTATTACAGGAAAGGATACAATGTGCAATCTCATTAAAGAAAAGCTAGGTATTGCAACTAACAGCCATCTTACAGTAAGGGGTCTGAGAGGCTACCTGTAGGCACCAACTGTCTTCTCTTTACCAAGTTCTTCTCAGGATCTACTTTCTCTCAGGTGGAAAAGCATTGAATGTGAAAGGAACACCCAACTGGGGTCTCAGCTAGTGTTTCCTGTACCACGCTGGGCCCACAGTACATGCTGCTATACAATCAGCCCTTCCAGGGTCTCACCAGATACAAATAAACAGGCTCAGTTATCAATAAACAATGTTGATTTGCTTGTACAAAACACCCTGAAACTCTTAGGGCACACGGTTTTGAGACAAAGCTATCAATCAGTGTGTGAGATCAACCTTACCCGTGACTGAGTTACACTCCCCGGCTGGGTGCTGAGGCGCTCAGTCACAGAAATGTGGCAGAGCTTTCCCCACCCTTCTTGGGTCCGAGGGTCGGTGTCTCATGCATGGGTGTGTCTTGCTACAGCCCCATGGGTGAAGCTATGCTCACCTGTTCCTTTGTAATATAACCCCTTGCCCTGTTTAGGATAGAATCTTCCATGGAAGTGCCTTGTGTGTGTCCCCTTCTCTTACTGTGCCCTTGGGTGTGGCCTACCCAGGTGCCAGTCAACCTGCTGACAGTGGACATCATGAAGATAGACTCAGCCCCCTGAAACCTGACCCCTTGCCTCATATTCAAATGAGCTTCCCCTCAATAAAAGGGGTCAGCACGTGCTCTCACTCTCTCTCTTTCTTCGGACCCTTAAGGTCAGAGGAGCCGTCACAGTGACCCCAAAGAAAAAGGTATTTGTGTCTCTTGTGTGGATATTTTGTGCAGCCCAGTTAGCCCAGATTATCTGGAGTGACCTCTGAGCCTTTTAGTCCTGAGAACAGAAACCTGGCAAATCGGTATGTTTCAGGTCAGTGCTGTGCAGGCTTATTCCTTATTTTAGTAGAATGACTCAGGCTAATTCCAGGTCTTCTCAGCATGCAGGGATCAGTGTAAACATTCGTGAGACTATGGGAAAGAATATAGTGTCACCAGGCTTTCTTGGATGTAAATTAACAAGTCCTGATGGTTTCTTTGCAAAAATAATACTAGTTATTCAGCACAACTCTGGGGACCCAAGAGCAACTCAATGAATCTCCCATGCTCCTGACTCAATTCATAACTGGGATCCTTTACCAGCTGCTTACTTATACCATACTATAAATTTTTCATAGTTTTTGTGTGCATGCTTTCCCCTGAGCTCTGGAATCCTGAGAAGTGGGCTGATTCAATTGCAAGTTTCCCCCTGGTAAAAAAAAACACCATTCCCTAAGATGCAAATCACGCCAGTCCCCAACATCAAACCTATTATAAGTTCTCCATGCCCCATAAAATTTCCAGTACCTTCATTTCATATATGACTGTATTTTCCAATGAAGCAGCCACTGACCACATGTTGCTCTTTAATTTTTAATTGATTAAAATTAAATCAATTTAAAATTAAGTAAATTTAAAATTCAGCTCTTCAGTTGCACTAGTCACATGGCAAACACCATATTGAATAGGGGAGACAGGAAATGCAGAAATATGGTCTTTGCACTTTCAAAGTCACTTCCTACTGTTCCAGGCTCATTTCCCACCACGTTCCCCAATGTATCTTAAGTTGTAGCCACATCGTAGCCACAAATCCTAGTTGTTGCCCAAATGCGTTATAATACTTCAAGCTTTTAATGTCTATCCTTATGCTATTCCTATTATCTAAAGTACCCTTGATTATTGTGTATGTGATGGTCTTTATTCTCCCTTAAGGCCAGCAAACACATAATGTGCTTCACAGAAATTCTCCTACTATTCCCAAACACAGGTAGTTACCCCTTACTCTGCTCCAAGGGAGCTCAGGATATTCTTCCACTATAGTAGTTAAGTGGATTATATGATAAACTAGTTGTACCCAGCATAAGAAATTGTAGAAGACTTTAATGATAGTGGCAGTTATAACCAGTGCTTAAGAACAGACTCAGGTGTCTCCAACAAAGACCACTGTAGGGTCAAATGTTAATACAGAGAAAGCACTTAGAATAGAGCTGGCAACTTTGTAAGGAGCCACCTGAAAGTCTTTAGCAAACTATAATGCATCTTATTTATTCACAGATAAAGTGCACCTGAGATAAAGAACATAAAACACAATTATTAATCCCACTCTTCACATACATTTACTGTGTTCAGCAGTCTCTTACAACATCATTCATGCACAACATTAGTTGTCTAAATGATGATCTTAAAAGATGTATGAAGAGCTTCTCCAGAGTCAGACCCTGGGACTATAGATGGTTTTGCAAAAGGCTAATCATGATCTTTCCACTGAGCAGGGATTTTAAACCCTATAATGAGAGGTGCTGGTGTGGAGTGGAGCATTCACTGTAGCATCACATCATTCATTTCTCTTAGAGGATAACTTGATGTTATTCACATGCCCTTCTATTTGATTGGCTTGTTATTTTTTTCTTCTTAGAACCAGTGTGTCTCCTCTTTCTTCATTGTTCCTATACCCATAATGGCAGTTTCACTTTTTTCTTGAAATCTATTTTATCTCTTCTCATAATTCGCTATTGCATTAGTTTCTTATTATTTCTGTAACAAATTACCACAAATTTAGGGGTTTACAGAAACACACTTTATTATCTTAGAACTCTAGAGGTCAAAAGTCTAAAATTAGTTGCAGTGGGTTAAAGTCAAGGTCTCGGCAGGATAAGATTCCTCTGGAGACACACCGAGGGAAGAATGTGTCTCCTTGTCTTTTCCACCTTCTAGAGGCCACGTACATCCCTTGGGCATGGCTCCTTCCTGCATCATTCCACCCTCTGCTGACTGATCCTGCTGACTCCCTCCTGTGATGACACTTATGGTTAAATTGGGCCCAACGGAAAATCCAGAATAATCTCCTCATCTCAATATTCTAAATTTAATCACATCTGCAAATCCCTTTGGCAAGAAAGATAACATATTCACAGGTTATGGGGATCAGGATTGTGGGCATATTTTGTGGGGTGGGTGGGAGAAGTGCATTATCTAGTCTACCACACGTATCATACTTTCACAATATTTCCTAGTTCTTTATCACTTCATCTATTTTTACAATTTAAAAAGCTAAGTATTTCATTGAAGTTCAAATGCATACAACATGTTGATTTACTAGAGAAATACAAAAATTCTAGAGTCTTACCACCTTCATTAAGTTAAAAATAGGCAACATATTTAGGACTGCATCTAAAATTTTAGATTTAAAACCATGTAAGGGGCTGGACATGTAGCTCAGTATTATAGCATTTGCCTGTCATGTACAAAGTCCTGGGTCCAATCCCTAGCCTGGCAAAAGTAAAATAAAAATAAACAAATGCTAGAAATACATGCAGTTTTTATAGTCATTCTTTACCTTCCCTCATGATTGATAAACAGTATTATTAATTCAACAGGAATTTTTTCTTTTTTAATATTTATTTTCTAGTTGTAGCTGGACACAATACCTTTATTTTACTTATTTATTTTTATGTGGTGCTGAGGATTGAACCCAGGGTCTTGTGCGTGCAAGGCAAGCACTCTACTGCTGAGCCACAACTCTATTTCCAATAGGAATGCTTTCTAATGATCACTGGATTGAGTATTGATTTCAATGATCATGTAAAATCTGTTTGCAGCTGAATCTTGGAGGAACATACTATTTAAATCATATATATTACCTATATATATCCACATACATACCTATCTCCATGTATATACACTCATATATATACTTTATTTGCACATATATAATAGATACTTATGCATATATAACTATATATTGTATATTTGTTATATTAATATCATATGTATCATATACAAATATATATATATATATATATGTCAAATTTGCATACACACAGAGCTCTACCTGTGTCTGTCTCCCCTATCAGGACATAAGCAACTAGAAGGCAAAACTCCAATCTTACTTATCCTTGAATCCTTAGTGGGCCTGACCTACCCAGTTCTAAGAAATTAAACTCCTTTGTGTCACCATATGACACATGGAGAAAATGACCTTTCATGCTCCTCCTCACAATTCATTTCAAATTGTCTTCAAAGGCCTTGACTTTGTGCAATCAAAAGATAAATCCACCAGAAGAAAGCAAGATATTCTAGAAAAGTTTTTATTTCCAAATATTATTGTAAATGAATAGATTATCCTTTACTGTAACAAAATTGGTGATGATTTTCATGGTGTCCCTGAAAACAGTGATTTTTAAATAATTTAAGATTGGTACATCCTATTATTGTTTTAGTTTTACAGCAACTCCCCCCATTCATCTTTTAACCATGTCAATTTAACTGCAAGTTATTAAAAATAGGTGACTTCAATAATTTGTATGTTTGAGAAGGAGAAACAGATAAAAAAAATTTTTTATTTTTATTTTAGTTATATATGATAGTAGAGTATAATTTGACTTGCTTGTACAAATATGGAGTACATCTTATTCTAATTAGGATCTCCATCTTGTGGTTGTACATGATGTGAAGATTCACTGTGGTATATTTATATAGGTACATAGGAAAGTTATGTCAGAATCATTCCACTGTCTTTCCTATTCCTTTCCTCCACTCCATTTCCTTCATTTTCCGTTGTCTAATCTACTGAACTTCCATTCTTCCCCTCCCTGAACTTGTTGTGTGTTAGCATCCACACATCAAAGAGAACATTAGACCTTTGGTTTTGGGGGGATTGGATTATTTCACTTAATAGTCTCCAGATCCATCCATTTTCTGATAGATATCATCAACTCATTCTTTTTTATGGCTGAGTAATAATCCATTGTGTATATATACCACATATTCTTTATCCATTAATCTGCTGTTTAGTTTATGTTGGTTCCATAGCTTAGCTATCATGAATTGAGATGCTATAAACATTGATGTGTCTATGTCACTGTTGTAAGCTGTTTTTAAGTTCTTTGGGTATATATAGAGAAGTGGGATAACTTTGTCAAATGGTGGTTCCAGTCCAAGTTTTCTGAGGAATCTCCATACTGCTTTCCAGAGTGTTTGCATCAATTTGCAGTCCCAACAAAAATGTATGAGTGTTTTTTCCCCACGTCCTCACTAACACTTGTTGTTACTTGTATTCTTGATAATTGTCTTTCTGATTGAACTGAGATGAAAACTCAGTGTAGCTTTAATTTGCATTTCTCTAATTGCTAGAAATGTTGAACATTTTTTCATATATTTGTTGACAAATTGTACTTCGTCTATGAAGTGTATGTTCAGTTTTTTTGCCCATTTATTAATTGGGTTATTTGGTTTTTTGACATTAAGTATTCTGAGTTTTTTATATAGCCTGGAGATCAATATTTTATCCAAGGTGTAGATGGCAAGATTTTCTAGCATTCTGTAGGCTCAAGAGAAGTTCTTGCAATCACTGAGAATACTTTTTTTAAATTTTATTTATCTTGTGCTCTTTTAATATTTTTATATGTTTTTAATTTTTTATGGTTGGTTTACCTTTTATTTTCCAGTTTCTGTACTTAATATATGTTTCATTAAGGAAAAAAAATGATAGGTGTTTACACATCCAGATGTCATCTACAAAAACAAACTTTGACTTTCAACAATCCTAATACTAATAATATCCTGTTATAGAGAAGGTCAGGAAAATTTAAACTAATAAACCAATCAAATTACCAAGTCAGTTTTAAAAATGTGTAAAGACCTAATTCAATGAATCTATAAATACTAAAGGTACAAAAATGACCACTAAAGTCATTGCCTGTTTATACATGAAAGTTACCCCAAAATACACTTCTTATAGAACATTTTCTTCCAGACAGGAAATTCTCAAGAAATGTCCAAGAGACATTTAGATCCAACATTAGCAAATAAAATCTGACACACCTTGGCTTTGAGCAGATAGAAGCAAAGATTTATATGAAAGCATTAAACCATAAAGATATCATGAGCACTTCAGAATAAATACAACTGATGCAACTCAGAATCCACCCTTTTTATTCTTTGTCTGTGGCCAGAAGTCAACATTTTTTTTCTTAAAGAACCAGACATTAAATCTTTTATTTTAGCTTTTGTTGGCTGTATGCAAACAACTCACTTCTGCCACAATGAGTGGTAAAGAAGTGGGTAAGGACAGAAGGACCTGCAGCAGTCAAAGCTGGCAGCACTTGGCCAATCCCTGGTCTATACAAAGCAGCACAAAGTACAAATGTACTTTTGACTGGGTGTGGTGGTGCATTGCCTATAGTCCCAGCAGTTCAGGAGTCTGAGGCAGGAGGATTGAGAGTTCAAAGCCAACTTCAGCAACTTAGTAAGGCCCTAAGGAACTCAGCAACACCCTGTGTCTAAATAAGGTATTTTTACAAAGGGCTGGGGATGTGGCTCAGTATTTGAGCACTCTTGGGCTCAATCCAGGATACCAAAAAAACATCCCTGGTACAAAAAAAAAAAAAATGTGCTTTTACCTTTTCTCTTCCTCTTTGTGCAGGGGTAACACTAAATGAGAAAAGAAGCATAAACATTTGGTCAAAGCTTCATTTTTCCAAACAAGAATATGAGGCTCTGAGTGGTCCAGAGAGCTTGGAAAAGATTTACTTAGTTTGTATGGAAGTGAGATCATAGTCCATTCAAAATTAGGGAACATTTCTTGACCACTTACTTTATCAGGTGAGCTTCTCAGCACTTGTACTTTATTTGATTTCATCCTCACAACTTTCTAAAGTACTATTATTATCTTTATTTCACAGAGGAAGAAACTGAGATTCAGAGAAATTAAACAATAGTCCAGAATTTCACAACAAGCAAATGATACAAGGATGAGCCAGTGCTTTTAACCCCCTGTTTCTTGACGATTATACTGCTATTGCTGCTGCTATTCCATGTTCCAATGACTGCTATTCCATGATGCTCATGAGAAGACTTTTCAGTGCAGTGCACACATGCTCTGGAGTTGGAGTCAACCCTAGAATTCCCACTGCTGCATCTGACCTAAGCTGTCAGACTTTTCCCCCTCAGGAGCACCACATAACCTGACCTGTCTATCCAGTCTAACTGTAATTCTGCAACACAGAAACAGGGAGTGGATCTTGACTTTACACACCCAAGGCCAGCCCCACGTACAAAGGCTGGGAAACCTAAGTGTTTGAGCTTTGCTTATGCAACAACGTGATTCTGAAGAGACCCACAACCACAGGGCATGAGGCGATTCAGTTGACTTCCTGCTCCCGCCTGCTCTGTTAGATTCTTGCAGCAGCTTTGGGCTCATTCCAATGTCCACAGTTACTAGGGGTCCAGGGAGGGTCCCCCCAAAATGAATGGAATTCCCTCTCACTCACAACCAAAATGTGCCATTTCTGTAGAAAATTGGACCTTCATGGCCCCCCAGAATTGAACTACATTAGCCTTTGCCTCTCTTCATTTTGTTTTCCCACAAACCCTGTCAAACAAGTAGGTATAGAAGTGTAGGAAGGAATAAAGAGACATTCAGTGCACATTTTTTATTCTCGACAAATGTACTTCCTTATGAGCTTTAGACAAGTGCCACAACTAAAACCTCTACCATTAAAAGCAGAAAAACATGGCTGGGAGTGCAGCTCAGAGGTGGAGCACTTACCTCACACAGGCAAAGGCCCTTGGTTCAATCCCCAGCCTGGCAAAAAGAAAAAAAAAAAAAAAGGCTAAATGGCAAGCGATGCACTTAAAATAGAAAAAAGAAAAAGCTTTGAAAAAGTTCATGTATGTGCTCATGTTACAGAATCAAATATTATTCTTCATGTGTCCCATACGTGAACATAAGCCACCATTACTTCATTTATTTAAAGGGATGTGTGTGAGCTATACACTCTTGTTTTCATCTCAGACTCTAGGAAAGGGCATATATAAAATGTGTTATCCTCAGATTACTAATCCCTAAAGCCACATATCTCCTCTCTGCCTTTTCCTTTCCACCAAGTTCCATTGTGCATCTGTTAAAATAGATTAAGTGAAAAAGTTGAGGGGAAACTTCTGTCTTACAGCAAAAGTAATTCATAGCAGGTTCTAATAAATCACTTTATAAGGTCTATTGTCCTTATTGTTCTTTCCTCTCCCTTCCAAATCTTTATTAAAAAAAAAAAATCTGGAGTCAAATTGGATGATACAGACCATAGTAAAGTCAGAGGAGACTGGAGAGTGAGCAACAGATCATGTGATCAAAACAGTGGCTCTGCCCATGGCCTTCTCCTTGAATCACTCAGCAAGGCCCTGGAGAGAGAATAGGGGTTCTCTCAGGTGCTGCCTGAATGGACTGCAGAGATTACAAGGAAAGAGTGACAACATGCTTCACATAACTGTGATTTTCCAAGATGCAAAGGCAAATCAAGAAATGTTAAAAATTGTGTCGATTATGTTAAATGAAATAAGTTAGAGAGAGTTAAATGAAATAAGTTAGGGGAGAGTTGGGGTCAGGGAGGGGGATGGAGAGAGGATGACTCACCCACATCACAAGGTACTTGGTTAGGAGGTCATTTCTAATGTTCTGTAGTGCAGTAGGGTATCTGTGGTTGATGGTATTTAACTGTGTAATTCAAAATAGCTAGTAGAGAAGATTTTGAATGTTCCCAACACAACAAAATGAAAAAACATTTGAGACGGTAGAAATGCCAATTTCCCTGATCTGGTCATTACACATTGTACTGAAATGCCACCCTGTACCCTGTAAAAATGTATAATGATTAGATAGTACAGTTAGAATATCAATAAAGATACGTGAGTGGCAGTTGGATATGGAAAACATCATGTCAGAGAAGTAATTTCCTGAAGATAAACAAACATTTAAAAATAATCAAAAATGACCATCTGAAGAAGCTTGTGAAGAGCTTCAGGTACCTCCGGGCAAATTCCTGACCACAGTATGCATTCTAATGTTCTCCCTGAAGTTCCCACTGCCCTTTGCTTTACCGGGCAGCTTCCTGGGTCTCCCCAGAAAGGTATGCAGCCTGCCCTGTGAGCTGACCTGACAAGGTCTGGCAAACATACTCTCAAATGTCTCAAAGACATTCTTTGGGGATTTGTGCAAAGGAATTTGGCAGCAGTGTCTTCCTCATGAGGTGTGGTGTAAAAAACAAATGCCTCAACCTGGGGCATGGGATTATTTGCAGTCTCCTGAGATCACTATTCAATTGTATTTATCCAGAAATCCATATTTGCATTAAAATGTCCATAGACTTGCTCTATTACTGATATCTTTGATATTAAGTAACAAACACAGACACAAACTTATCCAGGCAAATGTTCCCCATACTGAACCTACCATGGAATTAACACAGGAGACTTGGCATTCATAACTTGTGTAGGGATTCTGACCATGGAAATGTACAGGGAATCATTCCTTTGGGGAGCAAACTCCCGGGGGGGAGGGGGGTAATAGGCACTCTGTTTCCCAACCTTAGAATGCCCTGCAATCTCTCCTAGGATCTAGTAAAATAACTAAATATACATGTGCAATGTCTAGCTGGTATGGCAATGCCCTGCTTGAGAAGCCTCTGTGCTATAGAGACTCATTCAGCCTTGACCTTGATTGCTTCTGGGAGTAAAGGAACTTCTTGCTACATAACTACAATGTTTCATCAAGGTCCTGTGCTCCTGGATCTGCCTGCCTAACAGTAACTTCAGACAATGGACTTTCTTGAGAGCTCCACAAAGCTCCTGACATTGCATATTGTAACTATGGAATGTAATTACAGAATAAGCCACCTTCCTGATACTCTAAACAATAATGTCGTTATGGTACTAATGACCTAATTTAACCTATTGGTATAAATAAATGTGGCTGCTTGGACAAGGGGCCACTTTCCTGCCTCTGCACCTTGTCTCTGTGTCTCCTTATTATTTTCCTTACAATTCTTGTCTATTTCCCTCTTTTCTTTCTTGCTCCTTTCCATGGAGCACTAATGAAACACCTGCTGACACTCAGTACACCTAGGAACCCAGGAAGGACGTCTCAAGTATCTCTTACATACCAGGAGTGATGACAGGCGTTGGACCTGAACAGCC
The DNA here is from genome assembly GCF_052094955.1 of Ictidomys tridecemlineatus. Classification (NCBI taxonomy): domain Eukaryota; kingdom Metazoa; phylum Chordata; class Mammalia; order Rodentia; family Sciuridae; genus Ictidomys; species Ictidomys tridecemlineatus. The sequence continues at coordinate 133,222,847 of NC_135482.1, forward strand.
CTTCCTTTTTCAGAACTACAGGGCACTGTGTGCAGAGACACACCATTGTCATTGTAAAACATAACCTTACTTCCACTGGTCATGTCAATACTGGAAAGAGTCAAAGGCTAGAAAGCAATTTGGTTCCAGCCCCCACATTCTTAACAATACAGTTCCTACTATACCCAATCTGAGGTTACTACCCTCCTATGTTTGCCATGTGGTCTGCCTATTTTGTGGCCTCTCGTATTAGGTGACAAAAGTGCTACTGCTGTGTTAATTTCACTAGAGGAGAGAAGGAGTCTCATGATGAGTGAATCACGAGAGACTCCAGAAGTGAGCTGCACTGCCACCCTGGGTTAAGGGCTGAGTCTAGTTGACTCTCAATGGGAGTCACCTGTCATGGTCCTATGAATCACTTATGAACCTGGTATGACCCTCCCAGAAGCCAGAATTAAATAGGTGGAGCATTGAAGGATATATATATATATATATATACATATACATATACATATATATATACATATACATATATATATACATATACATATATATATGTATATGTATATGTATATATATATATATGTTTTTTTTTTTTGGTTGTTGTCATTTTGTGTTTTTAATAAGGAAGACTCTCTGACTTGCCCCTGGGGAGGGGCAAATGAAATAATAGACCATTTCCTGGAAGCCAGAAAAACCAGCTGAAAAACAAAAAGGGTGCAGGAGAAGGAAGTCCTATATAATATCTGTAGGTCATTAACTCTTTGGGGCCAAATTATTGTAACCCTCACCAACAGAAATCTGCACTATTTGTAGTCATTCCTGTTTGGGTACAAAAATTATGAATGAATAGTGGTTGCAGCCTTCTTTCCTGGGCCACTCCAACACAAGCCAGCATTCGCACCTTACTCTCTCAACATCACTCTAGTTTCCAGGTTGATTTTCAGGAAAGTGCTCAGAGCCAAAGATCAACTGCCCACCACAGGACTTGTCCAAGATCGGGGATAGGGAAATTGATGTGTCTTAAGAGTCCATTTGTGTTGTGCAGGTTTTCTCAGCACCATCCACCTTCCAAAGCAATTTGATTTGAAAGAGCTAAAAAGATTAGGAACTGCATGCATTTCCCAGATTGACTGCCAATCTGGGTTTGGGTTAGAATCTGCTTGGGAGAGATACTCACCCAAGCGTTGGAAGATTGGAGAGAAGCAGAAACTTTAATATTGTTCCCGAGCCACCAGCAGGCAAATCACATATTTTGGCAGATGGTGCCTCTAAGATGTTTCCAGAAGCTTCCCAGTGTCCTCCTATGAATTATTACATTTCAGTTGTGAGCAGGCAGCTGAATCATTTTCATCAACTTCCTGTAATTCCTAAAATTCTTCATTTCCTAAAAGTCATCAGCCACTCTGCATGACCTGTATTCTCCCAGCCTCTCTGTTTCCTTGGCACAGGTCTTAATAACACCTATCGTGTATAGAGCATAACGTACATAAAAGAAATTTTAAAAGAACAATATAGACATTATTTTAATATTTTTAACTTTGTAAATAGAACAAAAACATTCTACCTCAAATATTAGTTTCCAATTAATTCTTTTAAATTAATCAGCATATAATTTGAGCATCTAGTTCTAAAATGACTTTATTTCAATAATTTTAATAGCTACAAAATCTTTAAAAATGACATCTCACAAAACTATGGATTACAACTGAAGATGTACCTTATTAGTGACAAAGATTCTTTTCTTGTTATAATTTGGATCTGGAGTTCCCCCCAAAGCCCCTGAGTTAAAGGCTCTGTCTCCAACTTTAGGCATTATTGGGAGGTGGTGGGACATTCAGTAGGTGGGGTCTATTAACATTAGGGAGTATCTAAGATATTAGATCAATGGGGGCAAGTCATATGGAAGAAAGAAGTCATACTAAACATCTGTAGGACATTAACTTTGGGATTAGATTATTGTCAGCTCACCAACAGAAAGTTAGTCACTGAGGGCAAACCCTCGAAGGGTAAACTGGAACTCAAGCCCTTCTCTATTTTTGCTTCTCAGTTGCCATGAGGTAAAGGTCTCTTCTACCTGCTCCTGCCATGATGTACTGTGCCACCATGTGCGCAAAGCAACAGGGCCACATGACTATTGACTGAAACCTCTCAAACTGTGAGACAAAATGAACCTTTCCTCCTTTTACTTAATTACATCAAGCATTTTGTAATAGTGATAAAAAAAAATTGACTAACACGCTCCTTGATCAAACTCTAGACAAGCTTTAGTCAGGTTCCGTAACCAAAATCTAGTACAGCTGCTCTGAATTTTCTTCTCAGCTAGACTTTTGAGCTCCTGTGCTCATTTCTGCTTCTTCCAGTTATCACAAGAATCCTGCTAAGACAGTTTACCAGAATCGTCCACCCTTAATGCCCTTAATGTCTGATCATTCTCACTATCTGATAAAGACTTACCCTTTACCATCTTCTGAGACAGATCTGATCATCGCTCACCTTTGGCAAGTCTGAATTCTCAGCACCCTGGATATTTCTTCCTAGTAATTTTCCCTCTGTGACCTCCTCCATCTTGTTATTTAGCTATAAATTCCCACTTTTCCTTCTTTTATTTCGTGTTGAACCTGATCTCTCTTTCTCTCTCCTGCTTCAAAATTCCATTGTGGTAGTCCCTACTTGAATAAAGTATTCCTTATTATCTCTAACAAATGTTATGAATAATTTTTTCTTAATATCTGCTATGCTTACTAAACCGTGATATGTAAGAAAATTCACCAAATTGGTGAATATATTACCTCCTATTTTTTTTAAAAAAATGAATTCTGTAAATGTAATTAAGGATCTTGAGATGGGGAGGTTATCCAGTAGTTCTTATGAGAGGGAGGGAAAAGGATCATAGTGAGAGAAGAGAATATGATATTGGAAGCAGAAGTTGGAGGGTTAAAAGCTGAAAATTAGTGAAAGGTGAGGATTCTGCTGCTGACTCTCTACTGTCAACACCTGGCACACCATATGGGCCACAGAAACATCCAAGGTTGCACATTATCAAACAAGGACACCAAGGTTTTTAAGTGCATACACACACACACACACACACACACACACACACACACACACACAGCAACATCCAAAAAGTTAATTGCATCTTTCCATATAAGCCACAACAGAAAATGAAATAAAAATATTGCTTGCAATGCATCAAAACTATAAACATCAAGGCATTCAAGAACTGTCAAGAAAATTATTTTGTAAGTTTAAAAAGCACTAAATCTATGGCATAATATAAAATGTTGTATGAATTGAGAAAAATCAATACTGTAATATACTTTTGTGGTGGAGACTACCAGTGTCCACCATGATCTATTTTCCTTTTCTTCTGTTATAGAGTTGTGATTGGGCACATGGCTACCCAGCTAGAACTACATTTCCCAGGCCCTTTCATCTGGGTGTGCCCATGTAATTAGCTTTCATCCCACGGGAGGTAAACTGAGACAATGCCACCTTAGTCTATCAGCCTCTTTCTGCTTTCCATTGACTGGAGCCAGGGAATTGCAACAGGACCACAAAGGAAATTTCTGGTTTACTGGAGGCTTTTTCATGTGATGTACGTGATCCAAATGTTGATTATAGTGTATATGTAAATGAAATTTGAGCTGTACAATTAAAATCTGAACATTTTCCTGTGTTTATTGTATTTTACCACAATTAAAGCAATTTATTTTTACAAAAAAAAAAGTAACCTGTTTGCAGAAGGCTGAGTTTGGCAAGAACATTTAACAGTGTGGTGCTGCAGAGTTTTAAGCAAGAGACAGCATTAGCCTGAAGGAGAGTGATGGCTGAGGAGATAGACTGTGAAAGGACTGGAAAAGATATTAAAGGAGGTAAAATCCACAGGACCTGGTGGACTGGGTGGTGATAAAGTTGGATGAGAGAGATGAGAGAGATAGAACTATTAAGAAAGAGTCCAGGTGTTCTAAGTTGATATAAACAAGCTGAAAGAGGTAGTGAGCCCATCAAGTATGAGTCTGGACTGGGGTGAGAAACTTTGACTGCTTTTCACACTTGTTTGGTAAATAAATCTGCTTGTCCCAAGCTAGAAGTTCTAAAAAGCCACACCTTCACATCTACCCACACTGACCTGCGTGGGACCCAGGCACACAGTAGGCCCACTACCAGCAGACACCCAATGGAGCCCAGGCTCTGGCACAGGACCACCTCTTCTAACCAGAAGACCACCACAGGAGCTCAGGCCCAGCAGAGATCATCCCACACTGACATATGTGGGACCCAGGCCCAGAGTAGGTCCAAGTTCACCATCTTCCCACACCTGGGAGCCCAAGCCTAACCCACTTCTATCTTGGGACACTGCAGTCACCACCATAGCCTTCTCCTCGCAGTAGCCCCTACCTTTTTGACAACAGACAGGACCTACAAGCAGCTGCATCTCAGAGGGGGCATCCCAAAGACAGTGTTAAGGCCCACCCTTTCAGCTCCATCTCTCTAAGACATTGCCTTCATCTTGGGGCACCTCCAATATTATCTCAAGTTACCTCGGCTATTGCCACCTCCACCTTTACTTGCAACAACATACATTGAAGGACACCAGCAGGGTCTGGAAGCCCCAAATCAAGGTCAGGTACAAACAATCTGCACAGGTACTATAAGAATATAGGGTAGAAACTGTAATATCTCAGGTCCACACTGCAAGAAAGGAAGACACACAGACAACATGAAAAAACAAGGGAGGCAAGTTCCCCAAACAAACCAGGACACTATAATAACAGAACTCGTGGACAGCAAAGTTAATGAAATGTCAGAGAAGGAGTTCAGAAGGTTCATAATTAAAATAATCTGTGAATTAAAGAATGACCTAAATGAGCAAATACAGGCAAAAATTGATCACTTAATGAGATAAGAGAGCAAATACAGGTAGCAAAAAATTACTTCAAGAGAGAGATAGAGACTCTGAAAAAAAAAAAAACAGTCAGAAACCCTTGAAATGAAGGGAAAAAATAAGCCAAATAAAAAACTCAATAGAATGCATAACCAACAGACTAGATCACTTCAAGGAAAGAATGTCAGATAATGAAGACAAAGTATACAATCTGGGAAATAAAGTTGACCACATAGTGAAGATAGTAAGAAACCATGAAGAGAACATCCAAGAATTATGGACAGCATCAAAAGATCAAATCTAAGAGTTATTGGGATAGAAGAAGGCACAGAGTTTCAAACCAAAGGAATGAATATACAGTCTCTTCAATGAGATAATATCAATGAAAATTTCCCAAACATGAAGAATGAATTGGAAAACCAAATTCAAGAGGACACTAAATGTACAAAATTATAACAGATCTAACCAAGGCACATTATAATGAAAAAGCCTAGCATACAGAATAAAGATAGAATCTTAAAACCCATAAGAGAGAGGAATAGATCACATATAGGGGGAGACCAATTCATATCTCAGCAGATTTTTCAACCCAGACCCTCAAAGCCAGGAGATTATGGAATAACATAAACCAAGCTCTGAACGAAAATAGATGCCAATCAATCTTATATCCAGCAAAATTAAACTTTAGATTTGATGATGAAATAAAAACCTTCCATGATAAACAAAAGTTAAAAGAATTTACAACTAGAAAGCCTGCACTACAGAACATCCTTGGCAAAATATTCCACAAAGAGGAAATGAAAAACAACAATGAAAATCAGCAGGTGGAGATATTACACTAAAGGAAAATCTATTCAGTGGAGAAACCAAGTCAAGTTAAATACCAAAAATAAACAAAAATGGCTGGGAATACAAATCATGTCTCAATAATAACTCTGAATATTAATGGACTAAACTCACCAATCAAGACATAGACTGGCATATTGGATAAAAAAAAAATACCCAACAATATGCTGCCTCTAAGAGACTCATCTTGTAAGAAAAGACATCCACAGACTGAAGGTGAAAGGTTGGGAAAAATCACACTACTCACATGGACTGTGGAACCAAGCAGGGGTTTCCATCCTCATATCAAATAAAGTAGACTTCAAATTAAGGTCAATCAAAAAGGATAAAGAAGGACATTACATACTGCTCAAGGGAACCATATACCAACAATACTTAACGATAAATATATATGCCCCAAACAATGGAGCATCTACGTTCATCAAACAAGCTCTTCTCAAGTTCTAGAGTCAAATAGACCACAACACAATAATTTTGGGTGACTTTTACACACCTCTTTCACCACTGGATAGATCTTCCAAACAAAAGTTGAACAAAGAAACTATAGAATTCAATAATACAATCAATAACTTAGACTTAACTGACATATATAGACTATTTCATCCTTCAATGAGTGAATACACTTTCTTCTCAGCAGAACATGGTTCCTTCTCTAAAATAGACCATATATTATGCCACAAACAACTCTTAGTAAATATAAAAAAGTAGAGATACTACCCTGCATTCTATCAGATCATGATGGAATGAAATTAGAAACCAATGATAAAATAAGAAATAAAATCCACTCCAATACCTGAGACTAAATAATATGCTACTGAATGAACAATGGGTTGCAGAAGACGTCAGGAGGAGATTAAAAAAATTTTAGAGGTGAATGAGAACACAAATACAACATATCGAAATCTCTGGGACACTATGAAGGCAGTTGTAAGAGGAAAGCTCATTGCATGGAATTCATTCCTTAAAAAAAGAAAATGTCAACAAATACATGACTTAACATTACAACTCAAAGCCCTGGAAAAATAAGAACATATCTACATCGAAATCAGTATAAGACAGGAAATAATTAAAATCCAGTTGAAATAAATGAAATTGAAACAATTGAAGAAATTGACAAAACAGAAAGTTGGTTCTTTGAAAAAATAAATAATATTGACAGACCCTTAGCCATGCTAATGAAGAGAAGGAGAAAGAAAACAAATTACTAACATAAATGATGAAAAAGGAAATATCACAACAACACTACAGAAATACAGAAGATAATTAGAAATTATTTTGAAAACTTGTACTCCAATAAAATAGAAAATATCAAAGGCATCAACAAAATTTCTAGAGACATGTGATTTGCCCAAATTGAATCAGGATGATATGCAGAATTTAAACAGATCAATTTCAAGCAACAAAATAGAAGACACCATTAGAAGCCTACCATCCAAGAAAAGCCCAGGACCAGATGGATACCCAGGCAAGTTCTACAAGACATTTAAAGAAGAACTAGTACCAACACGCTTCAATTTATTTTAAGAAATAGAAAAAGAGGGAGCACTTCCAAACTCATTCTATGAAGCCAATATCACCCTGATTCCAAAACCAGGCAAAGACACAGCAAAAAAGAAAACTTCACACCAACATCTCCAATGAACATGGATACAAAAGTTCTCAATAAAATTCTGGAAAATCGAATACAAAAACATATCAAAAAGATAATACACCACTATCAAGTGGGGTTCATTCCAGGGATGCATGATTGGTTCAACATACAGAAATCAATAAATGCAATTCATCACATCAATAGAATTAAAGATAAGAACCATATGATCATCTCAATAGATGCAGAAAAAGCTTTCAACAAAATACAGAACCCCTTTATGTTCAAAACCCTAGAAAAATTAGGGATAACAGCAATATATATATATCAACATTGTAAAAGCCATCTATGCTAAGCCCCAGGCCAACATCATTCTAAATGGAGAAAAATTGAAGGCATTTCCTCTTAGAACTGAAACAAGACAGGGATGCTCTCTTTCACTTCTATTCAACATAGTTCTTAAAATACTAACCAGAACAATTAGACTAAAGAAATTAAAGGGATACAAAAAGGTAAAGAAAAAAAAATTCCACCAAAAAACTTCTAGTAAATGAATTCAGCAAAGTAGCAGGATACAAAATTAACACTCATGAATCAGAGGCATTTCTGTATATCAGTGGCAAACCCTCTGAAAAGGAAATTAGGAAAACTACCCTATTTACAATAGCATTAAAAAATGCTTGGGAATCAACTTAATGAAAGTGGTGAAAGACCTCTACAATGAAAAATACAGAACAATAAAGAAATAAAAAGAAGACCTTAGAAGATGGAAAGATCTATCTTGTTGTTGGATAGGAAGAATTAATATTGTCAAAATGACTATACTACCAAAAACACTATACAGATTTAATGCAATTCCAATCAAAATCACAATGACATTCCTCATAGAAATAGAAAAAGCAGTCATGAAATTCATCTGGAAAAATAAGAAACCCAGAATACTTAAAGCAATCCTTAGCAAGAAGGGTGAAGCAGGTGGCATCACTATACCAGATCTTAAACTATACTACAGAGCAGTAACAAAAACAGCATGGTATTGGCACTAAAATAGACTGATAGACCAATACTAAAGAATAGAGAACACAGAGACTGACCTACATAATTACAGTTATCGTATATTTGACAAAGCTGCCAAAAACATACATTGGAGAAAAGATAGCCTCTTCAACAATTGGTGCTGGGAAAATTGGAAATCCATATGCAACAAAATGAAATTAAACCCCTATCTCTCACCATGCACAAAACTCAACTCAAAGTGGATCAAGGACCTAGGAATTAAACCAGAAACATTGTGTCTATTAGAAGAAAAAGTTGGCCCAAATCTCCATCATGTTGGATTAGTCTTATTAACTTCCTTAATAAGACTCCTATAGTATAAGAATTAATATCAAGAATCAATAAATGGGATGGATTCAAACTAAAAAGTTTCTTCTCAGCAAAAGAAACAATCAGTGAGGTGAGTAGAGAGCCTACTAATTGAGAACAAATTTTGACCACATGCACATCAGATAGAGCACTAATCTCTAGCGTACATAGAGAACTCAACAAACTTAACACCAAAAAAACACAAATAACCCAGTCAATAAATGGGCCAAGGAACTGAACAGACACTTTTCAGAAGAAGATATATAATCAGTCAACAAATATATGAAAAATGTTCAATATCTTTAGCAATTAGAGAAATGCAAATCAAAACTACTCTAAGATATCATCTCACTCCAGTCAGAATGGCAGTTATTATGAAGACAAACAATGATAAGTGTTGGCGAGGATGTGGAGAAAAAGGCACGCTCATACATTGTTGGTGGGACTGCAGATTGGAGCAGCCAATATGGAAGGCAGTATGGAGAATTCTTGAAAAACTGGGAATGGAAGCACCATTTGACCCAGCTATCCCACTCCTCAGTCTATACCCGAAGTACTTAAAAACAGCATACTAGGGGCTGGGGATGTGATTCAAGTGTTAGCTCTCTTGCCTGACATGTGTGAGGCACTGGGTTTGATTCTCAGCACCACATAAAAATAAAATAAAGATATTGTGTCCACCAAAACTAAAAAATAAATATTAAAAAAACCCCAGCATACTACAGGGACACAGCCACATCAATGCTTATAGTAGTATAATTCACAATAGTTAAACTGTGGAACCAACCTAGATACCCTTCAGTAGATAAATGAATAAAGAAAATGTGGTATATATACACAATGGAATATTATTCAATATTAAAAGAGAATAAAGTCATGGCATTTGCAGGTAAATGGATGGAGCTGGAGAATATAATGTTAAGTGAAATTAGCTAATTCCCCCCAAAAAACAAACACTGAATGATTTCTCTGATTTAAGGATGCTGATCCATAATATGGGATGGGGAGATTAAATGAACTCTGGATAAGGCAGAGGGAAAAAGGGGAAGGAGTGGAAGAGAGGGGTTATAGGGGTAAGAAAGACGGTGGAATGCAATGGTCATCATTACCCTAAGTACGTGTATGAAGACATGAAGGATGTGACTCTACTTTGGGTACAACTAGAGTTATGAAAAATTGTGTTCTATATATGTAAGATGAATTGTAATGCATCCTGATGTCATATACAGCAAATTAAATTTTTTAGAAAAGAATATAAAATAGTTACAAGCCTGGGCAGGCTGAAGGGCTTCTGAGTACATTATATGGAAGGGAATGCTGTGGAGACAAATAAAATGGTGAAGAAAGATAAAAAGCCCCAGGGTGAAGGTGGGGATCACAGCATCTTCAGAGAAGCCTCACTGAGAAGATCAAATATAAACAAAGTCTCAGAGGAGGAAAGGGATCATAGCTGGGGAATAACATGCCAGGAAAAGAAAATAGAAAGTATAGAATCGCTGTAGGGAGACCATGACTATTGTGTTCAAGGAGTGAAAAGGGGGTTGGTAGGCAGAAACAGAGGGAGCCAAGAGATGAGTTACAAAACCTAAAGAGAGAGAGTGGGGAGGAGGGGCAGGTGATGTAGGACCTTGCAGGCCCCTGTAAATGTTCTTAGCTTCCTTTCTCTGAGAGGGAAAGGACTTCACTAGAGGTGAAATGTTTACTTATCCTTTCACTCAAGTGGCTAAACTAAGAATAAAAAATGCAAAGAAGGAGATGGATTAAAAGGATATTGCAACAATCTAAGCAAGAGATCATGGTCACTTGTACTAGCCAGCTGGTGAGGATGAAGGAATGTGATTTGTTTCTGAATATATTTTGAAGATACAAGAGATTTTATGGTAAAGTGGACATAGATTGTAGAAAAAAAAAGATGTCCAGGAGAGTCTATGGGTTTCATTCTGAGTATGTAAATATGGAATTTTAAATTAATGACATAAGAAATGTTTCTTAGAATGTTTTTAGATATAAAATACATAAAAAGTTCAATTCACTGTATACTGAACTTAAAATAAACATCTACTATGTACCTAGTGAGACTGGCACATAATGCAGTTAGAATTCATTGCAGTCCAAGTTGGATACATTCATGTGAACGTCATCAGCATATATTTTGAAATTTATAAACCATGATATCATATACAGGATCAACATTGTTAATTCAGAAATCTGAAATGTTTTAGAATGTCCTGAACACCAAAATATCTGAGTACCACAAGTGGAAAATTCCACATCTGATCTTATGTGATGAATTGTAGTTAAAATGCAGGCACACTAAAAATAATAAATAAATGAAATTACTTTTAGATTATGTAAATAAGGTATTATGAAACATAAATGAGTTTCATATTTAGAATTGGGTCTCATCCCAAGATGTCTTGCTATATATACATACATATTCCAAAATCCAAAAAGTCAGAAACTTGATATACTTCTGATCCCAGGGATTTGGGATAAGGGAGAGTCAACTCCTAGTCGTGTAAGTCACTGTATCAATTAACACAAGAAATAAATGCAAAAACAGAAGAAAATAAGCTGAAGCTAGAGCTCTTGAAGCATGATAATGTTTAGTTCACATAGATATGGAATAATAAGTAAGAGACCATGCGACAGGGAGAATAAAGGCCTCCTAAAAGATTCCAGATCTCCCAAAACCTATGAGTGTGTTTTGGAGAGAGTTGTCTGGATTATCCAATTTGCCAAATATAATCAGAAGAGTACTTACAGGAGGGAGAGAGGAGGGTCAGACTCAGAGAAAGGGATGTGATGAGAGAAGCAGAGGTCAATCAGAGTGATGTGATCATTGGAAACAAGTCACAAACCAAGGAATGCCCACAGGGTCTGAGCTGCCAAAGGAAAGGAGACTGATTCTTCTCTAGAGAAGGCTTGAAAGCCTCCAGGAGGCTTGAAACTTTGATATTAGGTTAGTGAAATGTATTTTTGATTTTTGACCTCCAGAACTATAAGACAATAAAGCTGTGTTGTTTAAAACCACTAAAAAAAAAAAAAGCCATACCTTCTCCATATTTCCAGGTTTACGTGAAGATATAGCCGAGGCTGAAACACACCAAGCCTTCTACAGAATTTCTGTGTAGTTCCTTGTCATCATTACAGAGGAAAAGGAAATGGGCAAACGTTCGATTCTAAATTCTCTCACCAAGTTCTCTTCTGATCTCACGAATATAAAATTAAATTTTCTCATGAATGCATAAGATGTATATATTAATCTTGAATTTTGCTCCTTTCTGGTGATTGCATGTTAGCATTTTTTATATTGAGGATAGTCCACATAAAAGCTAAATAATATTTCTTTGCATTCATAAAAAAAAACTGGTATTATAAGATCACACTGCAGTTACCAGAAATGGCTACTAAGGAAGAACATAAATCACACAACTATGTGAGGTGGGGGAATCACCCTGAGCTCCATGCTTCCCATTAAATAGATTGGAAAAAAAAAAAAAAAACAGCCTCCAGCCTGCTATTCTCTGCTCTACTCGAAGCCAAGGGAAATTAACAGAGCAGATAATAGAAGCAGCTAAGCAACAAGGACACACAGACAGAACACAGCTGCACTGCAGATGAGGACAGCAAACCCCCAAGTAGCAATTCAGGCGCAAGAATTTTGCTGAGGAACGGGGAAGCAATGGACTTCACTTGAATGAAAATCACTGTACAGCTGCTCCTTGACTCGTGACAGGGTTACGTCCTGATAAACCAACTGGAAGCTGAAAATATTATGTTGAGAATGCACTTATTACCCCCAGCCTACTGAACACCATAGCTGAGCAACACAGTACACCGAGTACCAGGTTTTTCTCTCTGCCATAGCATGGCTGATTGGGAGTTGTGCTTTGCTGCTGCTGCCCAGCACTACAAGAGAATATTCTTAAGGCATAGTGCTGACCCAGGAAATGATCAAAATACAAAGTATGATTTCTATTGAATGCAAAGTGCTTTTGTACCATCATCAACTAGAAAAATCTTAGAAGTTGGATCATCCTAACTCAGGACCATCTGAAGATGCAAAGAAAGAAATCCTTTGCCCTTACTAATAAGGGGACTGTCAGAAAACATGACCCAATTGTCACACATGCATGAGTTTGTTCCTGGAGTGGTGTGTTTTGTTGTCATGCAAGCTAATAGGACTCTTGCCAAAATCAGCCCTGGGAACATAGCTGCTTTTCCAGAGCTAGGAACCAGGAGGCTCAAGGAAAAGCAAGCATAACTTAAGAATGTATGCCCTGAACTTCCTTGGGCTGGCCACTGAGCACAGCCCAGAAAATCATATCAGCACTGAACTATCAAGGGATGCATGATGCAGAAACAGGAGGTAATTCCAGTAGGGTCTGCTTAGCTACCCTATGGAAGTGGATGGTAAGAAGAGTTTTTAAAGAAGGTTCATTGAGAGGTGAATAAATTATATTTGTCTGTGGTCCTTAAAAATCTCCAAATTTTCATAACTTCTAAAAATCAACCTATCAACTAAACAACAATCACACATAGAGAGAGACACAGACACACAAAACTTTCCCAATCTTCAAATCAGCTCATAGATGGTATATTAGATGTACTGGGTTAGTTTTAGATATCCCCAATATGATACAGGCTGTTTCTCCCGTTGAGTTTTTCTAGAATTGCAACTTCCTATTTTGTTTTCATTAATAGTCTTTAATTTTTAAAGCAGTATTAGGTTTATAGAAAAATTAGAAAGCACAGAGGTTTTTGAGTACCAACTTTTCTCCAGACTTAAGTTTTTCTTATTATTAACATCTTGCTGAGGTGGGGTGCATTTGTTACAATTGAAAGCTAATATTGATGCATTATTACTAATGAAAGTTCTTAGTTTATGTTGGCATTCACTCTCCATGTTGTGTAACACTGAATTTTGACAGACGCATAACATCAGACACCCACTGTTACTCCACCTATTCATTTCTCTCCACTCCCTCCCTAACCCCTGGCAATTACTGATTTTTTTTAACTATCTCTATAGTTTTGCCTCTTCTGAAATGTTATGTAGTTACAGTCAAAGTATGTAAAACTTTCAGACTGGCTTCTTTCACTTAGTAATATGCATTTAGGGTGCAATTTGCTATTTTTTTTTTTTGTTGAGCTATGAAAAGGGGAAAATATAGATAGCATGTTCTTGGTTTCACCAGAAACTATCTCTCACACACACATGCGTTCACATGTGCATGACTTGTGGATTTACACTCAACAATGTGAATATGCCAAATATAGAAAACATTGAAGTTTAGAGTAAAAACTAGGTATAGTCCTGGACCAATCGTATGGATAACCACACTGGTGACTTTCAAACTTGTCTTACCATTAAACAAGTATTTATGGAGTATGAAGGGGGATGGTGATGTAGAATGGCAAACAAATGCTAAAGTCTTTTTAACAGGTTTACTTCTTGCAGTTGTAATTGAATTACTTCACTCAATCCTGTATTGTAGAATTGAACAGTGAATTAATGTGCTTATATTGTTGAGAGTCAGACTTCTCACTATGCAAGAAGGGCCACACATATACAATTAAGGATGGAAAGAAAAAGCCCCAAGGGAATGGATTGGAAATAGAGATATTGATGCGGATTCACAATTTCTAAAATATGTTGGCATGTGTATATGGATATGTATGTGCACCTGTGTAAGCATATATATTTGCATTTGTAAATATATGTGTGCATATATGTATACATATGTACTTTGTGTCTGTGTATATCTCTGTGTGTGTGTGTGCCTGTGTATATGTGTCACACACAAATTTTCTAGTTCTATCCACTGAAAGGACCAAGAAGCAATGACATCTCAGTAGCCACAAGCACACCTAAAGCCCAGTTTGTCCTCTAATAACATTCCCCACTAAGAAGAACAAGGGCTCCTCTCTATGGAGACACACTAAACTGCTATCATAGCCAAAATATTTTAAAATTACATTTGTGCAAAGATTTACAATATCAATTAGTGAAGATTTGAAGACATAATGTGGATCCAATGAATTTTATTCTAGAGAGAGATGAGTCTTAAATGTACTTCTGAAAGTAAAGAAGTAGTTTTAAAAAGTGTGGGGGGCTTGTAACAAGGACAAGGATAAACTTAAAGAAGCCCCCATGGCAAAATCAGGGATAATTTGAGCACCAAAATGTTAAGTACAGTAATGAATTATAAGCCACTGAAAGATAAGAACTAAGGAGTGGTACCAACAATGATGATGATGAAGAAGAAGATGGATAGATAGATAGATACATACGTATGTACATACATAGGAGAGAAGGGAGATATCTTGCTTAATGTGGAGGGGTACTGGGGTAGGAAAACCATCATTTTACAACACACAGTAAATATTGGATCAGACAAATGAGCATCAATGGATACTAAGTCAAGGGAGTAATTTTGTTGAAGACTAGAAACTTCGCATGGACTTAAAGTGTCTTACCACAGTTGTTAATTAGTTTCAAGTTAAAAATAATAATAAATATTATATAGGAGGGAAGTTAGGCAACACACGTGTGTGTGTGTGTGTGTGTGTGTGTGTGTGTGTGTTACCAAGGGGATGTCCCTCAAATCCAACCTGGGGATTGAACCCAGGTCCTTGTGCATGTGAGGCAAGCATTCTACCAACTGAGCTATATCCCCAGCCCTAGGCAACACTTTTACCAGGTTATTAAAACTAACATCACTGACCAGGGGCAGGTGGCCATTGTGTGCCACCAGATGGGATACCTTGGTAAGGCTACAGCATCACGTCATCTGGAGTATCTAGTTGACAATGTACTCCCTAATCATGAGAAAATAGAAAACCAATAAAAGGATGGGGAAAGGTTATAACCTTCACAAATATTATTGATACAAAAATTAAAACTATGGAAATGCTCCAGAGGAAAGGAGGTTAAAAAACATGATAAATAAATGTAATAAGTGATCATTGGTTGAGTTCTAAATTGGAGGAGACCCTACACAACTCCTTGTCAGGGCAATTGTGTAAGGATAATAACATGGATAAAATTAGTGAATAAATGTTAAATTTACTAGAGTTGATGACTAAACTGTGAAGGTGCAAGAAAATATTTCTGTTTTTAGGAAATACACAGTGAAATATTTAGGGGTAAAGAAAGGGCTATGACATACACAACTGAACTATGGCACCACAATGACAAATACATAGTCAAGACAGTTAATTACAAAACTAATGGGACAAATTAATGATAGCTAAATCTGAAGAAAAAGCAGAAGAGTGTTTTAGCATTATTTTTATTCTTGCAGTTTTTGTGTATGTATAAAATTATTGCCAAACAAAAAGTTCAAATTAAAAAGCAATACCTAATGAAATATGTGGCAACAACAAATATCTTTCAATGGATCCTTCATCTTCTATAACCTGGACAGTTCCCCCCCCCCATATATCCTTTAAAATAATCTGTCAAGGCATCACTTTCTTTGATACTTTACCCGATATTTTCTTCTTAAAAAGAACTATATTTTCATGTCATCTGAAATTCCCTTAGACTCTAGTAACAGAATAAAATTAGTAGTAATGCAAGACAGAAACACATTTCTACCCCCAAACCAAGGGAGAGTCATCCCAGGGTTCCACTGGATCATTAGTGTGTCCTGGATCCTTCTATCTTTGTGCTCTGCCATCTTTTGCACCTGGCTTCTGTTCTCAGGGTCATAGAGTTCCAGAATTCTATTGTTCCAGGATCACTGCCAGAGTGTCAGCCATCACATCCACATCTTAGCCAGCAAGTGCCAATCATTTTGTCCCTCTACCAAGGGGATGTCCCTCAAATCCAACCTAAAACTTCTGCTTGCATTTCACAAGCCAAAACTTAATTCCATGGTTACATCTAGCAGGAAAGTAATATGGCATCTTGAGCTGGGTATTTGTTGCCTGGTATAAATTTCTATTATAAGGAAAAGAGGAAGAATTAATACTGGGTAAGCAATTCTATGTCTCTGAATACCTCCCATTGTGGTATTTGACGTTCTATTCCATTATTATATCACACTTTATTTGTTTTGATATCAGTATCATAAATTATACAATTTGGGGACATGAAATATCGGCATTTATTTCTGAGTTCCCTTATACTGGCTCAGTACCAGTCACTCAGTAACTGTTTATGAAGTTTTAGGAAATTGGGTGAATAGATAGGCAGTCACCTGCATAGTACAGGTAAGTATAATGTACATTCCACACAAGTAACAAGCACTGTTTCAACTATGGAAAGACCTTAAGAACCAACTTCTCCGTGTAATTTGATTATAAAATCCAAGTTAATTTTGGAGATTATGAAATTTGCTGGTGATTGTGGTAATAATAGAATAGAGAAGATATTCAACTGAAAAGTATAACAGTTATCCTTTTTTTTCCTCCGCCTCAATGGCTCTTCCCTTTTTCAACCCCAAATGCTTAGAATTTCCTTATTTCAACATGAAGACATTTAACAGTACGTATATTTCTGACTTCATTTACCCAATCAATAAGGAAATTTCAACAGAAACAGCAAAATGGAAATGGGAAGCAAAGGCCATCCCAGCTCGGAGTGATGCTTCATCTTCTCAAGCATGTATTTCATTGCAGAACCCAAATGTTCTTCAGGAAAGAGCAAAGCGATGGGCTTCTTAAATGCAAAAACTGCTGGAAAAGAATTTTCATGCTCAGGAAGAAAAAGTACCATTTCTATAGTGGAGCTTTTACTAGGTGTCAATCAGTTTGCTCTGTTCTTGAAGCAGAATGGCATAAAACAAAGAAAAGACACATCATTTCATGGAATCTTAAGCCTCGGGAAGTTCTCCCAATAAGTAAGAGCATGCTTTCAGCCTTGAGGTTATTTACCTCCAAAACCCATGCAATTGACTGCTATATTTTTACATGAAGAATCAGGTCTTCTTGAACATTTCCATCTGAAATTTTAGGTCCACAATCAATTAATAGTTGAAATCCTATATTGATGCCTTTAGTACTTGTGATTTCTATAAAAAATGAAGTTGCTGGGACTGGGGATATAGCTCAATTGGTAGAGTGCTGACCTCACATGCACAAGGCCCTGAGTTCAATCCCCAGCACCCCAAAAATAAATAAAGTTGCTGGTAATGGGTTAAAAAATAAATAAAGTTGCTGGTAATGGGTTAAAAAATCTGAAATTTCTTTAAGTAAAACAAAATATTCATTATTATCTCATCTTTACTTTTATAGGTCCACTTAACCAAGTTCTATATAAATGAATTGCCAAAATTTTGAAGTGCTCAGATTGCTGTATGTTTGTCTCATTACAATAAGCAACACTGAGATACAAAGCAATAATTTGGATATTATTTTTCTTTCTGATGGAAAAAATTCAAGCCTTTCCCTACAATGATCAGAAATTGGCGGTATGGGCACTCAGCTCAGCTGCCAGGCATACTGGAGAACATATTACCCAAAAATAAAGAATGGAACTGAAGAATAAGTAAAACAAAAGTCATGCCAAGAAAGATCAACACATAGGCTCCTTTGAAGATTACTGCCAAGTGTCTTTAAAACAGTGCCAAAGATAGTGTCTCATCCAGGTTCACTTTGTCTCTACCTTGCCTGTTTTACTTCTAAATACTCGGGACTCATTTGCAGCCCAATTCTACCTTGAGTTTTAAAATGATAAAACTGATGGACTGAAATCAGAGTGAGACTGACTTATTGTGTCCTTGATTATTATCTGATGAATAGGCCAAGAGGTGGCCTATGAGGTGTCCAGCCATGTATTGGAGGCCGGAGATGATTGTGCATCCATATGGTTCCTTGTGGGATTATCGAGTACCTTCCGCTCTGAGGACAAAAGCATCCCTTACTGGTAACCACACCTAGATTTTCAGATTAATAGATCTTTCACCTTGGGAAGTCGTCCAGCCCAAAATGTGAGATCATCGAGCCCTGGAAAAGCCATCAAACTATTGTTCGGTTATATATACTCTGCCTCTTGCCAAAAAAAAATTTAAGTGGTTCTGAATCACAGTTCCAAAGCACCAGCCCATAGTGACCACAAAACATATTCAGTCTTATTTAGAGTGTGAATAATGTAATAATTCTTCTTCTGGTAATAACTCCTGCTATGGTAGCAAGCCCTGCTCATTGTTCTCTTTTTTAAGACAACGAAAAGACAGATGTCCCCCAAATAGCCAGAAATCTAATGAGGATGCTATCTCTAGGACAAAACAGAGTGCTTAATACCTGAAATTGAAACACTAGTCCATTTCCCCCTTTTAAAAATCACTGTTATGGAATAATAAAGTGAATACTTAATTGCATTAAGCCATTTACCTGTAAAAGTTGTTCCAATGTGAGCTTAATGCCTGCACAGACCTATGCTTTAGAGTATTAAATTCAGAAAAAGGAAACAATAACCAAACTAACAAAACAGAGACAGACATAAGATACTGAAACAAATACGATCATCATGTACTTGGTTCCTGGAAATCGGAGTATTCTCAGGACGAGACGTTCAGTGGTGCTGGTGGGTTAGAGAGACTTTTTGTCCTCAAAGGGGCAGTAGTATCCAAGTTCTGAAAAGGACAATAAGACAGAATCTTTCCAGTTTCCCTCTAGTGAACCAATTCATTGAGTTGGGTATGTCCCCACATAAAACATCCATGCATTTTTCACTTCAGAGCACTAGAGGGAAACAAAGTAGGAAAAATAACGAAGACGAGCATATTAAACCATTAAAAGAACACTATTCTCTTCATTTTAATGCATTTTTTATGTTACTTTGTGGAGGGGAAAGCATTTAAATGAGAGAGTGGTTTCAACAGATGCAAGTTTGGATTTGATTTTGCAATACTTCAAACCCACTCCTCAGGAACAAATGCACAACTGAACCTCAGAAGATCCATTATCTTTGGTAGATTCAGGGGAAAAAAAAAAAAAGATGGTGAAGAAGTTAAGTCCAAGAGTGAGTAGGGTTTAGACACGATCTGCTTGTGGAAGGCTTATTTATATTCTCTTAGGAAATTACTGTCCCAATTACACGTGGGGGGAGCACGTTTCAGTGCTACCAAGAGCAGGAGGCAGCAACCGATGTCTGACTTCAGCTTCCTTTCGGGGTGCGCCAGCGGCAAAGTCACTGCTTTCAGAAATGGAAAAAGAGAGTATTAGAATTCACACTTCACTGCCGTTCCCCCATCAAGAAAATGTGTTCTGGGAATTTTGTTACTGATAATAACAGTGTTACCAAGTTCTCTTGAGAGTTCCTAGTCTTTATCCCAGCTGCCCCCCAGCTGCTATGCAGTTTCCCTTCTTGAAAAAAATCGGAAAATTAAAAAAAAAAAATGAGCAAAATTTCAAGTGAAGGAAGTCTCTTCTCCTAGCTGGTACCCTAGTGATTTTTCTTAATCATGTTTTTTATACCTAATAATTTTAGGATTTTTTATATCAAGATGATAATGGTAATATTTGAACTTGAACCTGTAATTGGCTTCATACAATCTTCAAACTAAGGGGTTGTTCTTGCTGAAAGGAAAAAACTCCACTGGATTCTGGTAAATTTATTCAAAATATTTGGTAAGGTAAAACCTGATTTTAAAATGTATGCATGAAATATGTGTGTGTGTGTCATATTTTTCAAGAGTCAGCCATTGTTAGCAGTCATCAAGAATATAAACAATAATAAATGCTAGAGAGGATGTTGGAAAAAGGGGACATTTTGCACTGTTGGTGGGATCATAAACTAGTGCAACCACAATGGAAATCAGTATGGCATGTTCCTCAAAAGACTAGACATAGAACTACCATATGACCCAACTGAACCACTCCTCCATGTTTATCCTAAAGAATTAAAGCCATCATACTTTCATGATGCATGCATACCCATGTTTACAGCAGCACAATTCACAACAGCTAAACTATGGATCCAGCCTAGGTGCCACCAGTGAATGAATGGATAACAAAAATATGGTATATACACACAATGAAGTTTCATTCAGCCATAAATAAATGAAATTATGTCATTTGCAGGAAAATGCATGGAATTGAGACCATTATGTTAAGCAAAATAAGTCCAACTCAGAAGATCAGTGACTGTATGTTTTCTCTCAGATTTGAAGCTAGAGAAGAAAAAGGAAAAGAAAGGTAGGGGTGAATCTCATGAAAATCAAAGGGAGATCAGTAGAGGAAAGGGACCAGGGTAGGAGGTGGGGAGAGAGGAGATTATATTGTATGTATGTATGGATATGTAACAACAAACCCCATCACTATGTACAACTATAATCACCAACAACAAAAAAAGGTGAGAAAAAAAGAGTCAGCTATTGTTAGAGTGGGGAAAACAAAGTGATCAATGCTTATTTTATTTATTTGAATTATCTTGTAATACCAAAATTTTTGTATCTTTAGTGCTGTTATGAATCTCGTACCTATTTGCAATAATGAAGTATAAACTTAGTTCTTAGTCCTTTTTAATCTGGGAATTTAGAAATTCAGTGTTGTTTGGTACCTTTAGACTTTTCCATACAGTAATAGACTGAAAATATAGTATTGAGTTATAGTAATGACTGAAAATGCCATATCATACCTTTTATTTCACTTGTCATCAGATTTCATATTTGATACTCAACTAAAAGTTATAGAATGGAGCAGGCCATGTCCTACAAATATTTGTCTTAAACATAAAAAGAAGGAAAATGTTGTAATAAGATATTGTGAATACATTTACAGTATGATAGTTGTTATAGAATATCAACTCTATGGGTCTAACTTCTTCCTCCCAAGCACAACCATAGAGGGCCCTCAATCTTAGCTGGATAAATGTAAAATTTGAACAATATAAAATGAAATATTTGTTCTGGTTTTTAAAATGGAAATTGCTACTAATAACTAAGTAAAATCAACAGGAGAGTTTAAATCACATTAATCCTGAATATTCTGATTCATTTACAGGCTAGAGTGAGCTAATCGCCTGGGATACCCTAGAAAATGAACTGATCACAAAAATGCTCATATCTTACCCTAAAAACTATGGGAGCCAGTGAAAGATTATGTGGAGGAAATACCATTAATATTATTTACTGTTTTATAGGTAAGAAAACTGATTTTCTCTAATTTTCACAGAAGTAACTGGAAGAGATAAAATTTGTCTTCCATCTCTCTGAACCCAGATCTTGTGGACTTGACTACTCTCCTAGTTTAAAAATTGCTGGGTGAAGTGGTGTATGCCTGTAATCCCAGCAGCAAGGGAGTCTGAGGCAAGAGGATCAGGAGTTCAAAGCCAGCCTCAGCAAAAGTGAAGTGCTAAGCAACTTGGTGAGACTCTGTCTCTAAATAAAAAACAAACAAACAAACAAACAAAAAAGCATTTAATATCAAGGTGAGAAGCAAGACTTAGACTACAGTTAACCTAACCTGTGATGCCCATTTGACTTTCTCACAAAAGTCAAAAACAAAGGCCACAGTCAAGGGATAGGAGGGAAGTTAGGATTAGGAAGCATGCAATATTTAAAAAGTTGGTTGAAACTGATAGTGAGATGCATCATCCTTCATAATTATTTCCAAAGTGCAAAAGAAGTACATGATGTTCTGCACCTCAGTGCATCTCTGAGGATCTTGTCATGAAGCAGAGTGATTGGCTAGAATTGAGGTGGGACCCTCATTTCTACATTTCTAACAGGCTCCTGGATGGTGCCAATCACCTGGTCCACAAACTAATCTGTAAGTGGCTAAGCTTGAGCTGATTCCTGTTTGAAATACCAGGGAAGGCTTGCAACTCTCTGCTTTGTCAAAAGAAGTTGTGACACCCAAAGATTTCCAGTTTCACCAGCTTGAACCAGGTATGGTAATAGGCAGTTGTACCCGATATTAAATCCATCACAACAGGCTTAAAGGGAGACTTTGGAGATTAGAGATTTAGGTGGAGGAATAATTATGCAAATATTCCAGTACACCTCCCTTTTCATATTCTTATTGAACCTGGAATATTTCCTCAACTTCTCACCACTCACAAAACTAAAATATAAACATTGCAGTGAGGAATTTATTACAGTAAAATGCTAGACTATGTCAAGGATTATTATTTTTTTCCAATTCATTTGGGTACTAGGGAGGATCATGCTATATTGTTTATCTGATGTGTCAATCCCTACCTATTTGATTTTAAAGACAGCAATAAAGTTGTAGTTACTTCCATATTTTTTTCAGGTGGTATTTATTAAAGGCATATAATGTCAGATGTTATACTAAATTTTTAAATGAATTCTTTCCTTTACTCTTCACAATAACTATATGAGATGAAGTGTAACATTATCTCTATTCAGAGTTGACAAAACAGAGCTTTAAGGACATGAAGCAGCTTCCCAAACAAGGTAACAGAGCTGATAAGTCAGGGTTCCTTGAAGTCTGCTTAAATCCAAAGCCTGGGATCCTAGTCATTGTGCCCCAATATTCTCTTTCTGAAAGGAAAGAATTCTTAAATTTCATTAAAAAAAATTTTTTTAGCTGTCAATGGCTTTTATTTTGTTTATTAACATGCGGTGCTGAGACTCCAACCCAGTGCCTCATACGTTCAAGGCAAGTGCTGTACCACTGAGCCACAGCCCCAGCCCTGAAATTTCATTTTGACTATTTGTAAAGAGCAAATTTGAGGATCCTTTGATAAGATTTTTCTGAGCCAATAAGGCATTTCTGGCTTGCTATGGGAAGTGGTGTTACCAGGCTTGGACTGAGTTACCAGTAATTATAAGCGTTTCTGAGTTTATTTTACACGGCAGTGAATTCTGACCACATGCATGTTTGTTCCTGTGGAGAATCCTTTTACTCTGTTCATCTGTCAGTTCCAAATCTAATTTGTAGCTGCAGCTACCATGAACAGTGTTGCCCTACTGCAGATACTTCCATCAAAGACTGTCTCTGTGACAAGCGCACATAAGATAAGTGCATAGTTTTTTTAAATCTTTTTTATTAGTTATTTTAGTTACATATATTATTAGGATTCCTTTTGACGTATAAAAACATAGAATATAATTTGCTCTGATTCAGTCAGTACCTAGTTTTTTGGTGGTTGTTTACATTTAGAATGTGTCACAGAACCTCTTGTTTCTCATCTGGATCATTAGGCATTATAAAGACAGAGCCCTAACATTTGAGGCTTTCTAAAGTGACTGGAATAAAGAAGTGGAAGCCTAGATGATAAAGATAACCCAGGGAAACAAGTAGCCTCCAAGGCCAGCCAGTGCCCAGAAACCCAGAGCAGTTGAGTTTTTTAGCAGTGGGTACCAAATAAACCTCTGAAACTCAGAGACATGAAGCAGGATATGGTTGACAGATGGTGACAGAACCTCAGAGAAAGGGTTAAGGCATCTCTCCCCTAGAGGAATGATGTTCACTTTGGTCCTGAAAAACCTATTTAGTGAAGTGCGAAGCAAGGCTTGTTTTTTTAAAAAAAAATCAAGTAAAGAATCTGAGAGGAAAACTCTGATTTGAACTGGCACTGAGCCTTCAGACTCTAGACCTAGACTTCCCTACATATCTTCCTACCTCAGAAAAGAGTTAATCTTCCAGTCAGGCATGCATCTGACCCTGTAGGGAATCCACTACGGGAATTTACCAATTAGGTGTTTAGGAAACCAAGCAGATTGCTAAAATTGCATCTTTTTTGCTTCCACTTGACTGATGGAAATAAATGAGCTCCTTTTGTGAGAATTAATTAAGTACTATATTTTAAGAAACTGAGCAATTAAAGATTTCAGGTTGACTCATAATCACCCCACACCCAGGATGGCAAAGGCTGTTATTTGTTCTCAAATCTCTTGTCTCTCTTCTTTCTGAGCAGATGGCTGTACAGAATGAGTGAAGTTCTCAACACAGCCTTGTGATGAAATTCTGGCTGACGGGATATGACCAGAGTAGCGTATGAAGGACCAGAAGAGTCCTTAAGTGCTAGGGACACTCTCCCTTTCCTCATTCTTGGCATCTGCCATGGGGATATGATGGCTTTACTTAGGGAACAGAGATCCTGGATGAAGGAACACCAAGACAGAAGCCTGGTGTGTTAGTCAGCTTTCAGCCACTGTGGTAAAATACCTGAGAAAATCAATTCTTTAAAGGTGGAAATTTTTGTTTTGGCTCCAGTTTCAGAGGTTTCAGTCTATGGTCACTTGTCCCCATTGCTTTGGGCCTTTGGCAAGAGACAACCTCATGGCAGAGAGTGCACAGTGGAGCAGTGTTGCTCACCTCATAGTGATCAGGAAGCAGAGAGAGAAAAAGAGAGGAAGGAGTCAGGGACAAGATAGAGCCTTCAAGAACATGCCCCCAGTGACCTACTTCTTCCAATTAGGCCTGGCCTCCTAGGGTTTCCATCACTTCCCAAAAGTACCACCAGCTGTAGTCCAATCCTTCCACACATGAACCTTTGGCAGGCATTGGGCCCTTCAGCACCTCAAAAAGCAGAACTGCCTGCCATCAGAGGCATTGAATGCCTACACCCAGGCATTAGTGGAAGGTAGAAATGAGGTTCTTTCTTGGTTAAACAGCTGATTTGAATTGCATCAATAGTCACAACCAAACCCAATTCTAAGCAATTCACTGAGCTATCACTTTTGCAAAAGTTACAATTGAAAAAAAATACTATTTCACTTGCTTCACTGACAAGTGAAAAATGGTCACGGTGGCTATCAGTGTATAAAGTGATTGCAATGAGGGCGAATCTGCAGGAAATCAGTTTTCAGACAATCAGCTTCAGCCACTTAACAATTCATTTAATACAATATTCAAATTGAGCAGAGACATTAATATTTTTAGAATGAAACCTGCCTACTTCCATCATTGTTTCTTTGAGAGATTTTTTTTTCAAACTCACCAAATTTTATTACATGGATATAAAATATAAGAAATATATAAGAAAACTTGATATTTCTATTGCTTAGTACAAAAAGTTGTATTAAATTAATGGAATTGAATGGGTGAAAATAAGAAAACCCTCTCACTGACAAAGGAAATCATTAGTGGACCATGAGATGGAAGATGGACACTAATCTTTCTTTGGTAGCCACACTGACTGTGCTTTAATCAGTAGTTGGATGATTATCTGCAAAATTGTGAATAAAGAAATATTAACCAATAAAGGATACCCACCATGATTCTGGATGGCCTCCTCATATTATTTCTAGCACACCCAACTGTTCTCAACCCTAGTGTCTGTACTGACATTCCTTGTCTGCTTCCCCCACACCTCCTTAAGGTGGTTCCATTCTCCGGATCTTTTCTCTTATCTCTGGAGCATAACAGGAGCTAACACAGTCTTCACATATTAGCTCATTCAACCCTGTGAGGTACCTGACTGTAAAGTACCCTTATTATTACCATTTTAAAGAGGAGTATGTGAGTCAAAGAGCCAGTCAATTGAGAGCTAGACTGCAAATGCAGGGAGTCTGGTTCAAAGCGAGATTAACCTACAAATGCATCTCATTCCCTCAGGAATAGTTGTGAAATAAAAACAGTTGGCATTATTTACTAGATAATCAGATCTGCCACCAAACGCAACTCCAAAGTCTAGCGGAGATTTGTCTTTTCATGAAGAATCAGCAATACAGATCTGAACAGGTTAACGGAGAAGTACTAGGGAAGGGGAACTTTCTGTACCCCACAAATCGCACTCTCCAGACAGTCCACCAGTTAGCACAGCTGTTCCTCAACCACAATCCTCTGTGTAAGATGCACAAGTGATTAGAACATAATGTGAACATTAAAAAGCAAGAGAATTTTGAGTCTTTAAAACTGAGATTAGTAAGGGTGAGCCATGCTACATCTGAGCACAAGTTATTCCAACTTTTAAATGAATTCCATTTCCTCTTCTGTGAAGCCCGAGCTCTTAATCTGGGGAAACTGCTGGCGTTTTATCATTTCCAACTTAGTATTGAGCTACTTTTCTTCAATACCACTTATACTTCATTGTCATTTTCATTCTGCCATTGATTTTTTTTCTCTATATAACTAGACCTTTGAATCTGGCAAATATAAATATTAAGAGACTTCTTTTCTGTTATGATCATCACAGACTGTTTCTGAGCTCAGACACTAATTTTTTTTTCTTTTAGCAAAAATACTGTCCAAGGAGGCTATTTGCCAAGCAGTGTATTTAAATAACAGCCAATCTTTTTGTCTCTGTTTAAAGATGAAGAAAGTGATGCTTACAGGTTTCACATAATGCTCAGGATAAACCAGTGGGTGAGAGCAGGAACTAGAATTTACCAAATCTCCAGACTCCAATTTATGCTCTTTCCATCACGCTGTGGTGTCATCTCTTCGCCAGATTTAATTAGGTCCAAGTTACTAATCGTAAAAAGACACACTTGAATTATATCCTTGAGCTTACAAAGACCATGAAAATCATGATTTCATCTATAAAAAATTCACTAAAAACAATGTTTATCAAACATATATTCTCTGATATCTTTAGCCAGTATTTTGTTTTTCTGCCAGCTTCTCTCCCCGCTGGTCAGTAGGAAACGGGGAAACTAATGTCCATCAGTGAGAGACAGCAGCATATGGTGTACATGGGATTCCACCGCCTGCTGGACATGGAGGACTGGACCAGAAGGACCTTCCCTTAAGGGCAGCCAACCCACTGGATTTGCAAAAACCAATTCAGTGTGGCCCAGCTCCAGTAGATTAAGATTAAGAGACTCCTTTCCTGAGAATGTAGGACTGAGTTACCAGCAGGGTGCCCACCATCTTTTAGAAAGTATCAGGACTACCATGATGGTCCGTGGTTGTTACAGTTTGAATGTGAGGTGTGAGACAATGTGTGAAGCAATGCAAGAAGGTTTAGAAGAGAAATGACTGGGTTATAAGAGCCTTACTCCAATCAGGGATTAACTGAGTGGTAATTGAAGGCCCGTAGGGCGTGGCTAGAGGAGTCTAGCTGAGATTTGTCTTTTCATGTTTTGTGGGGGGGGCAAGTGGAGTCTTTCTCTCCCTGCTTCTTGATCACTGTGTGAGCTGTTTCCCTCCACCACCCTCTTCTGCCAAGATGTTCTGCCTCACCTAAAGCCCTGAGGAATGGAACCAGCTATCAATAGACTGAGACCTCTGAAACTGTGAGCCTTCAAACTCTACCTCCCCTAAAATTGATCTTGTAGGGTCTTTAAGTCACATCAGAAAAAAAAAAAAAAACCTGACTAAAACAACCGTAAAGTGAAAGGTGTAAGAAAAGGAAAATCAAATGCACAAGTAATAAGAGCCACCATTTACAGAGTACATGTGCTTTTCATTTTTAGTTTATTTACTGTATGAAGAAATTACTATTAGTAACACAACTCCCACCTCCACCATTCTACCGATGGGAATGTTGAGGAATGAAGAAACTTGTCCAGCTTCACACAGTTCCTAAGAAGGAGACCATGACTGGAAGCCAAGACAGGAGGCTTTGCTGTCAAATTTGATTTCACATAAAGGTAGTGTGGTGTATAGATGTAGAGAAGACAGCAAACAAAATGTGTAAAAGAGAAGCACAAAGGAATGAGAAAGGCACAGAATGAAACAGGGAGTGGGAGAAAAGGAGAGAGAGTAAGAGAGAATGCAAGAGGTCTCCAGGTCTCAGCTATACTATAGCTCCTTTTCTTAGATTCCTATGAAATCCATGACTATGTTCCTACACGGCACAGCTTATGCCTCTTTCCTTGTAAATGAGAGATCCTGAAATCAAATTATATGCTCCCTTTTGATACTCTGTAAATATAACACTCCAAATGCTGAAGTTAGTTGTATTACTGTATATTTTATGTCTGAGGTAATGATTGAATATCTTAAAAGACTGATGAACCAATAGGATGGGTAAGATAGACAAATATACACACAAGGTAAATATTTATAATTAGAAGAGTACAACAAGATCATAATGTAGGTTGGAGTTAAAGAAAACTGAGAAAAACTCCAGCCAGGCATGGTGGTGCACATTTGTAATCCCAGCGACTCGGGAGGCTGAAGCAGGAGTTGGGGAGAACTTAGAAAATGGCAGATCAGAGCCTACAGGCAACAGAAATATTTGTGCTTTTACTGTAAAGGAGAATGAAAATCACTGTCAGGTTAGGAAAGAGGAGTGATTGTTTTCTAACATGCTTTTAAAATCATTCCCCTGGCTGCTGTGCCACACTCCCAGAGGGCAGAGACCAACCCGGAAGACCTGCCGGAGACTGTCATTGTGACCTACATGAGAGAAAACAGTAACTGGAACCCACATGTCCTCTTGAAGAACAAAATACAAAAGTAAAATATAAGGTTAGCTACACAAGTGAATGTATTGTTTAGAACAAAAACCAAACCAGAGTTTAACATTTTTAAACTCTGTCAAGCAGTACAAAAAAAAAAAACCTACAAAGATTTGGAAAAATAGTCCAGTGTTTTTATGAATTTCAATTGCTTGACCCATCTTTAATATATCTACATTCCCACATACCTGGGAGTTAAGAAACTTGTCCGGCATCACACAGTTCATAATAGATAGGTTCTGGGACACCCCCCTTTACCTCTGGGATGCCAAACTCTGCAGGTGCTCTAGTGTCCTATATAAAATGACATTTTGCCTCTGTACATCTTCCCACATATTTTAAATAATCTAGAGTACTTGCAATCCCTAATACCATGTCACTGCTATGTCAGTAATTGTTGTACTCTATTGTTGAGGCAAGAAAAATCTGTGCATGTTCACACAATACACACACAATTTTTTTCTGAGTATTCTAATCCAGTTTGTCAAAGCCATAGCTATGGAAACTATGAATCAAGAGGACCAACTGTATACATGTTTTTGTCTCCATACTCTGATCACCTCTTATATATGACAATATAATGTCACTGTCTTGACAGAAAAATATAAAGGTAACTCAGTCATCAGCATGAATTATTTACCGTAGGAAGTTTATTTACTTCATCGTTTGTTTACCCTATGAAGTAATTACTATTATTAAATCTTTAAAAATTCTCCGATAGTTTAGAAAATTTGAAATTTTTATTTTCAAATTTTCACATCTCAGTGTGGTTAAGGTCATACAAATTTGGGGTAACATCAAACTTAGGAAAAGCTCCGTCAATATTTCTTTACATATGATCTGTAAGATTCAGGACAAGCACAAGTCCTATGTTGTGTTATAATTTATCCATTCCTGTCCATCACTGTCAATACTTGATATCTACAAGAAACTTTTCTTTCAATGTGCTCATAGGGTCCATTAAATAATCTAAGAGTCAACTCATTATTTTCATGGAAAAGTTATCCTTTCCAAGGAATTATTGCTTCTGATATAATATGAATTTCTCTATGATTTGCTTCTTAATAGAAAAACCATTTCTATTTTATCACATTTTCTTATTATTTTTTTCTACACTCCATTATTTTATCTGAAGTTTTCCTCGTTCTGTAACTACTACATACTGATGTTCCGTGGAAGCTATGCTGAGTAAAAGAGGAAATGATGGGAAGGATGTGAACATGGTAGTAAAACTGATGGGAACAATAGTTCTAGGTCCCAGGCGGGCACTAGAGGAAGAGCTGGAAAGCTAAGAGGATCTGAGTTAAGGTGGCACCTGTTTTAGGGAAACTTCCAAGATTCCCAGAAACTCAGTTTTTTTATGCCTTCTCCCCACAGAACTCCTCCTTCTCATCTCAAGTAACATACATCCCACTATATTAAAATTACCTTTTTACTAAAAAGACATCTTTGGACAATAAGCTCTTTGAAAACAGATATTGATTTTTTTGTTCGATACCACACCTATTGATAATTATGCTAACTGCATAGCTAGATGAATGAATGAATAATGATGTGAAGATTTGTAAAAATTGAAGAAATTGCTATGATATAGTAAATGTGATCATAATAAAAGGGTAGATATCACAATATGATATACTGCAGAAGGATAATTATGGTTGAAGCTGGATGGTAAGTTCATAAGAATTTAGTTTTCTCTCGACTTTTGTAAAATATTTGATGCTTTTTATAATAGTAAGTTTTTAAAATAAGAAATATTTTGCAAAATTCAGTGTCACTTGTGTTAAGAACATTCTACATAGGAGAAAACAAAGAAAAAAATTTGAGGTCATGGTAGTTTACACATGATTTGACTATTTTTCTTGTGGTCTACAGAATTCTAAGATGACTCTCAACTTATATAATTTCCTCCCCTTGAGTGCTGGCTGGACCTGTGAATATGATAGAATATTGCTCCCATAATTATGTTATATTATATGCCATAGTGAAGGTATTTTGCTCAGTTATGCCTCTAAGGAGATTATCCTGGGTGGGTCTTGCCTGATCAGGTGATCAGGTGGAAGAGGGCACCTGGGATCTCTCAGAAGAAGAAGAGACTCTTGTGGCCTTGAAAAAGCAAGACAATGAGAGCTCTATGACAGCAGGAAAAGAACTCTGTCAGCAGCGAATTTCGTTTGGAATTGGACGGGAGCCTTAGATAACACCTCAGTCCAGCCATCTCTTCAAGTGCAGCCTTTGAGACTCTGAGTCAAGTCATGACAAGACTCCTGACCCAGAGCAGCTGAGAGATAATGAATGCATGTTCTTTTTAAGCTACTAAATCTGCAGCAGTTTGTCATGCATCAATCTGGATTTCCCAGAGTTTTTTTGGAATAAATAATTATTTTGTAACAAGAGACAAGGCTATTTAAAACAAAAAAAAAAAATAAGGAAAGTTAATGTGGATAATTCTGGCTATATTTTCCAGGAAAGTGAACTGATGTCATTTTTCTTAATGTCATGAAAAAAGAACTACATCAAATAGGAAGAAATCTCTTTGTACTTTAATGCTCTGGATCAAATCCAAAGTCACCCTGCTCAAGGACAAAAGCTAATACACTCTATATAAATGAACTGATGGGTTCTAAAACAAATGTGCTGAAAGATAACCCCTTGCATAAATCATTCTTCTCTCCCTGTACTGATTCATTGAAACCATCTCCAACAAACAGATTTTAATTTCAGTTTAGACACCAACACCCATCAGGCTACTTCACTGATTAATGATGGTAAAACTGAGTGAAAGGGGAAGCTATTCATGAAACAAACAATAGAACCATCAATCAAGCCTGCGGCTGATAATATTCAAATCCTTGAATATTATCAAAGTACTTGACTCTCTAGCACCACTCCATGGAGACCCAGTGAGCAGCTAAACCCTTTAAGAGTAATATCAAAATTACCAGTGCAAAGGTTCACAGTATCAATTAGGAGGACTTAAAGATACAATGTGGTATTTACTGATCTCCCACAATAAGCTAGATGCTACAAATGTGTGCTTAGCTTCAATCCTCAGGCAGGAACACAAACATGTCTTTCTCTAACACCCATCTGCCTATTGCACCTGCTACACCGGCAAGTTAAATAAGTGGAGAGCAGATAGAAAATCCTCGCCCCAGATTTTTCAAGTCCCTTCTGATGACTTTTTGAGTTTTTTAACCATGTGAAATCATTTTTATTTATTAGTTTACGTATGTGGTGTGATTTCATTATTTCCCCAGTCTGCGTTTACATGGGTCACCACAAGAAGCCCAGGAACCCCATGTCAGCCCTCTCACCTCAATTTTTTAAATATTTTTTTTTGTAGTTGTACACAATAACTTTTATTTATTTTTATGTGGTGCTGAGGATCGAACCCAGGACCTTGCATGTGCGAGGCGAGCGCTCTACGGCTGATCCATAACCCCAGCCCCTCACCTCAATTTTAATCCCAGTTGGCTCCATGAGAAATGAAGACCACCCCCCTGCTCACTCCACCCCTGATTTATACCCCCCCCCATGGCACTAATCACTATTTGACAAACTGTACGCTTCATTTATTAAATTGTCTTCTTCCTCTAAAATTTTCACTCTGCTAAAATAGGAATTTTTGTTTTGTTCCCTAATAAAAAGCCCCACAGTGTCTAACACATAGTAGGCAGTCAATAAAAATTGCTTGAATGAATGAATAGTACTATTATTTCAAGACCATTTGGAGGAAAGATTCTAGGACTCCCGCCAGCTCTTCCTATCATGATAATCTTTAGTGTGTCAGGAAGCTACCCGGAAGATTTTACAGTTTCTGAGGGTTTCCATTCAGTCATAAAATCAAACTGAATTTTAAACAAAGATATGGGTCTAGGTTTTGCCGAGGTAGACAGGTCAAAACCCCAACCATTACCTGACCTCCATAATCCCTCATTGTGACTGACAGATCTTGGTAGTTTCCTGGACCCCAGGAACTAGTGTTAACTCAGAACAACTATTAGATGGATCCTATAATGTGATAAGGGCCATCACATTTTTCTTTCTCAATACAGTCAGTTCAATAGCTGAAGGTCCCTTTGCAAAAGGCTAGAAGAAATACACCCTTGCAGTAAGATTTCAGAATTCTTTTTCAAGAACACCTAGTCTTCCTTTTTAGCATCTGACATTTAAATTTGGAAACTGGGTAGACCAGTGCTTTATGATGTGGAGAATCAAATTGAGTGAGCCCCATACCTATTGTTTTGGGCATATGTTTAATGTAAATATTGTTTTATAAATAAAATATTCTCTTGATTGGCTGTATATGTAGCTCATTTTTAAGGCCCTCATAGTTTGATCTTGAATGTCCCCCAAAAGCCTATGGATTAAAGGCTTGACCCCCAGCCCATGGTGCTACTGGGAGGTAGTGTAACCTTTAGGAGGTGAGACCTAGTTAGGTAATGGGGGGTTGCCTCAAAGGTGCTATTGGAACTCTAGCTTATCCCCGCCCCGCACCCCCCTTCCCAGCAGCCCAAGATAGCATGAGGTGAGCAGTTTCCTCACCATCCACTCTCTGGCAACATGCCCTAGCAACCTTGGACTGAAAACTCTGAAATCATGAGCCAAAATAAACCTTTCCTCCTTATGAGTTGGTTTATCTCAGGTATTTGTTACAGCAATGCAGAGCTGAATAGCTCAAATACTCATCACTAATAAACAAATATCAAAGATCTCTGAGACAAGGACCATTTTGACTGACTCTGCCCTTTCAAGCCTGTCACTCACCCACGCCTCAAATTGTTGCCTGTGTTTTAAATGCTGCTGTATGGCTTCAACCATGCTGGGATTCTAGTATCCCAGTGAGATCAGTTTATTTTAACTCACTCCTCTCCCAAGTCCACAAAGAACAGCCTCAAGGGATTTTTTTAACGCTAGTATTCTCTTCACTAATGAATTTCTCAATGCAAGAATCAGTGAAGGGCCATGGATAGTAGTTAAGGCACTGAATTGAACACACACAAACACACACAAACACACACACATACACACACACACCCTCATTCCTACCTCCTTCTGTCTCTAAATCTTTTGATAACTTTTCTTAAACTACAACAGAAGGGTTTAAGCCACTGTGGATGATGCACTCAATTTTGATTTTAGAGTAACTAAAATCACCCCCAGTTGAATTTAGGATTGTATATAGGTGCAGATACATATATTGATACATTCTGCTGAATCACATCGCATTCCTCCCTCCTGGGCTAACATTCTCAGCATTCATCGTCGCAAATATTAGCCATATTTTTGTAAATATAGGTTAGCAAAATCCTGAAATTCTTTTGGGTTGACTTCGTCATGGACGCTGGGACATTCTTACATTGACAGGGGTGGGGATGCACGGGTGTGTGTTGGGAGGTTTGAGCAACACAAATCTTCCCATGGCTCTACATCATGTGTTGGGACCTACTTAATACTGCATGTAACATAGAGCTCAAATTTCCACCTAAGAGACCAGAGAAGGTTATACATTGCTGTAAGGAAGCAACTTGGGATATAAATTGTTTGAGTCTGGATTCCTTGAGGCTTTTCTGGCTGAAAGAGGTGACAGATTCTCATAGAACTGTTTGAGAAAATGAGTTTTCAGTGGATGCTTTGAGCTGGGACTTTAAGTTTGCTGTTTTCTGCCATTACACTATCATCCGCTCTACTCCATGGTTCTTGAATTCTTCACACCTTTCAACCACCATCTTGCAACTACAATTTCACCTGCCAAACCAAATCTTCAATGGGACCACCACTGCAGGGAATCACAGGTGAGATGATTTGGTTAGATGTTTGTTCACTAATTTCAATGGCTGCTCAAATCTATTTTCTTCATATTAACTTGATTTTTTACTCCCCTTTAGTCCCCACCAGGACTCAATCAATTTCAATTTCCCCCTTATTCTCCTGCAGGCCTATTGCCTTTGATCCCTCCTGTTACAACCTTCAGTCTCAGGCAAATAATTAAAGAAAGTGGGAATTATTTAAAAGATGTAGGATAGCTCCCATACTCTGGTAGGGCTGGAGAAGCAAACTTAAGAATTTCACAACCATAAACAAGTCCCAAAATCAAACTATGGAACTTGCCAAGACATCTGGAGGCTGGTCCCAGATACCACAGCACATTCAGGCAGCCTCAGGGGCTGAACCCTGCTGCAGGAGCCATAGACACTGCTGCCTTTAGGAAAGAGTTGCCACCTCCACCCCCAAATGTCCAAATAGATTCTGGGTTGTTCCCACTTCTTTGTGTCCTAATTACTGATGCACAATGTGCAGAGCAGATGGATCTGAATGGCAGAGCCTAGCCCCTCACTCTCATGGCGACGTCCTGGAAAGGCAAGTAGCTGGCAAAGCACCCTAGGAAAAGCATTTACCAAACATAGAAAGTGGGCTCTGAGGCTCAGGTAACAAAAGAATAAAATAAAATAAAATTGACACATCTCCACTCCACTGTCTTTACGAGAAATGTCAGGTGCTGTGTATACAGACAAAGCCAGGTTTCAATTCAGGTATTTCTTTCACATTCTATTCCACTTTGGTTTAGTTAACCCCTGTGAGTTTCATTTTTACTCATAAACATAATGGATATAAAGCTGCCATGCAGGGCTTTATAATAAGGTGTGTGATTTAGATGATAAAATTTTGAAAATCAGTTTTGAAACAAATTCATCAAAATGTACAGTATTTTGCAAGGCTTCCTCTTGCTAAACTTTATGAAAAAACTTGTATACTTATATTTATTCTCCCTAATCAAAGTGTTATTTCAAATCAGTGTTCATGTTTTATACTATGTTTATTTCTCTCAAAGCAGTACATATGTATACATGCACACATACACACTAAATGAACAAATATTCCAGATTATAAATAAAAATGATAGGTAGCAATTTTCATTCTTATAGCAGCAAATCAAAGGTTATATGAGTACAGGCCATGTCCCACTGCAACTTTGAAACAGTTTCCGGAGGGCCCCACTGATGACTTTTGCTACCAGTTTATGAGCCACCCAGTTGAACATAGTTTGTTACATATATTGAAACCTAATCACTAATGTGATGGGATTTGGAGGGGGGACTTTTGGAAGGTGACTATGTCACAAATGCATTGTGAATGCTATTAGTGCTGTTAAAAGATAAGCCAAGGCACAATAAAATTTCAGAGTTTATGTGAACTAAGAGCAATTTGTGAATCCAGCAGCTCCAAACCACAAGTGGTTGGGTTGTGGGAGGAGGGAAGTTTGGGAAAGAAACACTAGAAATAGGGTGCTATAGGTTGAATGCAAGTATAAAACAAAGAAACTCTTTGGCTACAGTTTAAAGTTGCCTTATTTGGTTCATTCTGTTGAAGAGTACTTAGTTATATAAGTTAGTTTGTGGCTTCTGACTGCTTAGTTGTAAGTTTCATTTTCCTTGAGTGTAGGCATTTACAAGAAATAGCCCAAGTTTAAGTTTTGCTTATGTTTGCATATTGAGCAAAGTTAAGGTCACTTATGAGGACTCGTCAACTTTGTTCAGAGAGTCTTCAGGCTTGCTCTTAGTTCTAATTTACTTTAACAGTTCCTTTAGAAGAGACCCCTAAATATCCCTTGCCCCTTTTACCAGGGGAGGATTCAGCAGGAATATGGCTGTAGATGAACCAGGGAGCAGTGCTTACCACACATCAAATCTGCTGTTGGCCTTAGTCTTACACTTCTCAGCCTCCAGAAAGAAACAAATTTCTGTTGTTTATGAGCCACCCTGTCTAATGTAGACCTCATAGCTTGAAACGAAGCAGAAATGGAGCCAGCATTTCGATGACTTGGGCAGAACTTTGCAGAAAATTAAGATTTTTTTTTCTTATCATTTCCTTTATTCAAGCTGCATTCATTCTAGAAGTGGAAATGTTTAGATACAGTAAAGAACCTAAACTTTCAAAGTCTCATAGAGGCGAGAGAGGGCCAGAGGAATGCATATGAGTAAACACATTAATGTGGGCACAGTGCACAAGACTGGTATATAGATAGTGGGGGCAGGAGGTATGGTTTGAAGGTGGGTGCCAAAAGCAAAATTCATCAACTCCAAAAAAAAAAAGAGGGCTCAAGAAATCAGGAAATAATTAAAAACTTCTGTCTAGGGGTCAAGAAATCTGATCTTGAGTCCTACTAGCTATGAGACTTTGAGTAAGTCAATCACTCTGGATCCTCCTGCCTTATCCTTCCCAGCTGTTGGGATTACAGGCATGTGCCATCCTACTTGGAAAATATTTTAAAGCATATATTTTTAACTAATTCACAATAATGAGGAAAATTCCATGAGATTAACTTCCTCCAGTAAAATCTGATCATTTATTGTCTCCCTCAAACTCCCTACTGATTCTCAAAATAGACCCTAGACCTTTGGAAATGGCAATTATGCAGGAAGAACAGGTAAATAAAACCTGATTTCAACTTCCAAGAAATTCCATCTCCACTTACCCAATGCTAGAGAACAGTGGTTTTCCTATTGTCTTCATCAAATATGGAAGATTCTTTCCTCAAACAAAAGGAGGAAGCATGACCTCCTAGTCCTCCTCCCACAGTATGGCCCTGGCAAGTTACCTGGCTTCTAAGTTCATTTTAAATGAAAAAATTGGACAAAATACTTTCCAGATTGCCCATGTTCCACCCCCACCTAAAGTGGGCTCCACTTCCATTTGGCTTGATTGATCAAGGTAATTGGTCAAAGAAGTAAAACACAAATTGTAAGCCTGCCAATTCTGAGTCACATAGGCAAAAAATAATCTGGTTACTCAGCATTTACATAATGCTGTATTGTGCTTTCAAACTATATATGGCCATTAATCAACACAAACCATAAACAAGAGACATAGGAAATTGACATTGGCAAGACTTACCCAACAGATCAAAATCAGGAAAATAAAATGACATTTTAAAATTCTGGAAGGATGATTATCTCATGTGAGCCACATGACTTTTAGTGGGATTGTATCACATGATACTCAGGTGGGAAAAGAACACCAAAGTCTGGACTAAACCCTTCTTCTTGGATCCACTCCTCCCTCTATTCTACTTGCTGTGTGGTTCACCTGGAGCTGGGTGGATGACCACCCAGGTGGCCTGGTCTCACCCAGGACAACTATTCTGACCCTCCCACGCCTCCTTTCTTCTTAAAATTAGACATTTTATTCAACCTTCCCTGAGCATATGTTTTGCATGCCAGTGTTCCAGAATCCTCAAACAAGTTAATAATTGAAATCAGCCCCTGCTCCTCTACACTCCGCACCCCCCTCCGCCTACCTAGCCTCTGCTCTCTCTTTTGTTCTGCCTCCCACACCAGCCTCTCTTCCTCCTCACACATGGGAATGGCTCAGAGTGGCCTCCTTTCTCTCCTCTTCTCCTCCTCTGACTATGCCCACTCCTCAAGGGCCTGTCCATTTCCATCTCCATCTCTACCTGCTCCTTGGTCTTAGGTTTTCCCATCATGGATGGACCTCGTCTAAACTTGGTGCTCCATCTTGGATGTGAGGGACTCCCTTGGAATTTTGCAGCAACCCAACAGCTTTGGCCTGGCATTCCTCAGCCCCATCTCCCTCCCTTTACTCAAATTTCAATCAGATTAGTGGTACCAACATTGAGCAATGACCACACTTTAATTATGGGTAAGGAAATGATTTGTGAAATTTCAGAATGAAATTTTTCCTCTTAGATAATAATAATAACCAATTAAGAATGACATCTCTGAAAATTAATAATTATTTTTTCAATGAAAATACATTGGAGTCATACTTTACTCAACAAAGATATTGAAATGCCAAATGTCTTCTTTGATATAAAGAGAACAACTAAGATCAGAACAGGGAAGAAGAGCATGAGGAAAAAATTAACATTAAACAGAGACGAGTGGGGGGAGAGAAAGGGAGAGAGAAGGGAAACTGTATGGAAATGGAAGGAGACCCTCATTGTTACACAAAATTACATATAAGAGTTTGTGAGGGGAAAGGGGAAAAAAAACAAGGGAGAGAATTAAATAACAGCAGATGGGGTAGAGAGGGAAGATGAGAGGGAAGGGGAGGGGGGATAGTAGGGGATAGGAAAGGTAGAAGAATACAACAGTCACTAATATGATATTATGTAAAAATGTGGATGTGTAACCGATGTGATTCTGCAACTTGTATTTGGGGTAAAAAATGGGAGTTCACAACCCACTTGAATCAAATGTATGGAAGATGATATGTCATGAGCTTTGTAATGTTTTGAACAACCAATAAAAAAAATTATTAAAAAAAACAAAGATATTGAATGCTTTCTATGATCTGGAGATGAAAAAGATGTTCTTGAACTCAAAATGCATAACAGCCTACTAAAAGAGGTAGATGAGCAAACAACTAAATAATAATGACATAGTCACTGCAGTAGAGGTGTGATTTAGGTGGAGGAAAATGCAAAGCAACATATTGCTTTATCATAGCACTATGATGGTATTTACTGAAAACATTAAAATAGTGTTTATGTCTGTCACTATAAATTATAGGCTTTTGAAAAATCAAACTATGTCTTTGATATCTTTGATATATCCAGCACCTAGAAAAATACTATGCCTTGCATACCATAATCACTCTACAAGTGTTGTCCTGAACTGAAATGAACCGCATTGTTAGTTATGCTTAAGGCAGGAGGAAGATTTGTGAATGGATTTTCAGAGGAGGTAACATCTGAACTAGATCTTAAAAGATAAGTTGGAATTTTCCATGAAGATAAAAAAATAGAATAGGATTTGTAAGACCACGGAAAATGTGATATAATAATAGCAATAATAATAGATAACAATATGCCAGCAACTCTGCTAAGTACTAGTATGCATTATCATTTAATTCTTACACCAACCATACAGAGGTTTATTTTTTACAGATGAAGAAACTGAGGCTCATAGTGGTTAAAAAGCATATCCAATACCACCCAGTGGGTGCATTTGTACCCCAGGGACATCTGTGATTCTCTGACTCCAAAGCCCGTAAATGAGGTAACATTTCACACTCATGTGGAACTGAGCCAATTCCAGTGTCCTGCCAACCCAGTACCTATGGCCACCCATTGTCTCACTACTCTTCAGAGTGGGAGTCCATCTGTGGCTTCACTGTTGTGATACTAATATTTTCATGATATAACTTTCCTGACAACTACTCTTGGAATCTACCTCATCTTTGCTTCTCTCTTTATTGTTATTCTGTTCCTACTGATTCCCACCCCTCCTCTGTTTTCACCCCTCTTCTCACATTGTTAGAGTAGCTCTCTGGGTTAGAGTAAACATCTGTGGTCACCATATGTTGGTTTGAGCTGTCCAGCACCCAACTCCCATTGACTGTCCAATCTCTTTTATAGGAAATGCCCTGCTGTATGTCTGTATGTCAGTATAGTGACAGAACCATGATCCACACAGTAGTCATGAGTCAGTGCCTTCTCTCCCTCCCCAGCCTGGCTATGGGATAACAAGTCACTTGGCCTAGGACAGCCAGACCAGTACAGGGACCACTGCCTGGAAGGAGCAGCAGTGAGCTTGGCAAGCTGAACCTGTCTCTCACCTGCGGAACTTTTGCTGCTCACCTGCCTGCAAAACCCCCAGAGGACTTTGATTTCTATCTCTT
Source organism: Ictidomys tridecemlineatus (assembly GCF_052094955.1). NCBI lineage: Eukaryota > Metazoa > Chordata > Mammalia > Rodentia > Sciuridae > Ictidomys > Ictidomys tridecemlineatus. The sequence goes on from NC_135482.1 coordinate 133,263,438, forward strand.
TTCTAAGCATCCTCCAAAATCCTGTAGATCTGTGAGCCACAGACCATCACCCAGTAAATTTCCTACTGAGAAAAAAATTAGCCAGAATCATTTTCTATTGCTTGCAAAGAGGAACTCATACAGAACTCAGGCACCAGGTAGTTTTAGCCCAATCATCTGAGCTACTGAAGCCAGAATAGGCAAGGGTCCAATCCATAGAATGGAGGGATTGAAATGTTAATTCTTCCTCCACCCTTATCAAGATAACCTGCCCTGCTCCAACCTGTTACTAAGGTAACCTGTCCAGAGATTGTCCCTCCCTAGAAGGAATTATAAAGGTTGCTAATTACACCCCTTTGCTGGCCAGATCCCTTCACCTTGATCCCTTCAGTCCATCTGCTTCTCATCTTTAGGTCATCCCAAAGAGCATCTCCTGGGCCTAGTCACTTATGCAGGAAGGAGAGAGAAAAAGGGAAGAGAGCAGGAGAACAAAGCCTAGGACATATAAAAAAGGCTCATTTCTTGGGATACCAGTGTACCAGCTATGACCTCCTTCTCTCTCCTGGGAAAAGTCTGTGTTGCCCTTTTTAAATAAACCCTGCTTTATATGTTTGCCTTGGCATGCTTCTCTAATGCTATACTTCAACATGTGAGGAAGCAGAACTTGTCACCTATGACCAGCAGTATCACTACCCTGGTCTATGGCCCCTATCCACAACCCAGTTTGCTGAGAACAAACACATAACCCAAATCATGGCAACTTCTGTACGAAGAGCCTTTTATAGCCCCTATGTTAGGAGGAAGCTGTCACTTGATGCTTAGTTACAGACCCTAAGTCAAGATTCTAGGGGAGTTTGTTATATGTTTATATGCTAAGGGGATTGAGACAGTGACAGTGGAGGATTAAAGAAACATGAGAAAGAAGAGATGAAGCAAGGGCTCTGAAGAAATGGGTGGGAGGTGAAAGCACTGGGCTTGGAAAACAAGGGGAGTCACCTCTCCCCACTCTGGCAAGGGGAGATAAGGGTGGAATTGCAGAGGTAAGTACATTTAGTAAGTGGAAAGGACTTGAAAGAGCTATTGTAAATAGATCTGTCCCCGGTGTGATATAAGAGCCAAGGTCATCTGCTGACAGCGAGTGTAGGGAAATTGGGGGAGGATTTGCAGAGATGAGTGAAGACTTGGAAAAGCCACAGTGAGAAATAAGAGAGGGAGCCTGCTGGGAATTGGCAAAAGGACCTTAAGCTGCACAGAGGCAACTCTTTCTATCTGCATTGGCTAATAGCAATTAACCACTCCGTGGACACTTTTTAAACAAAGACTCAGACAAAGGACACACAAACCTTCTCTGAGACCTTTTCAATGCAAAATCAGGGATTTGCAAACTCAAGCAAATTTCACAGGAGAGAAAAAAAAAATCTTTAACCTAGTTTTTTTTTTTTTTAATTTTGCAATTTTATAGCTTTAGAGCTACTTAGAGTGAGCTCCTTTGATGGCCCAGGAGGAGATCATTATTGGGGACTACAGAAAGTTTGAGACAATAGAAATTTGTTCTCAAGGAATCCAGATTTTATTTGATACAACTTTTTTATTTTCTTTTTTTGAAATTAAGAAGTTAGTCAACTTTGTACACAAAAGTATGAAGGAAAAATTAGACAAAAGGCTTTCAGGGGTCTCATAGAAGTATTAAGGAGTGATAAACAATTTTGTTTACAGCAGTCTTTATTATTATTGGTAACCACCAAAATAAATAAATGTTGTTTGGTCTGAAGGTGCAACTCAGTTGTAGAGTACTTGCCTAGAATGCAGAAGGCCCTGGATTTGATTCTCAGTACCACACACACACACACACACACACACACACACACACACACACAAAAGTGAGGTAGGGGTGAGTTTCTCTGAAGTTGAATAAACAATGGAAGCCCATCTCTAAGTCTTTGAAGATAACATGGTTTGGGTGTGGTCCATGTGATGATACATGCACAAAGGATTAATTCTTCACATATCCCCTCTGCTGGCTCTGGTAAGCAACTGAACTGATAGATAAATTGTAGACTTCATTGTAGCTTGCCAGTTAGATCTGTGAAGGAAAAATGTGCTTCTGACACATTATAGGAAAATGAACAACTGCTCCGCATCATCTGGCCTGTCCTAAAAGAAGCTAGCATCTGGATAAAATTCAACCAGCAATTTTAGCTTTTGTTGCATTTTGAATAAAAATGGTTGGCTGAGCCACTACCTATTTAAATTACTGAAAGCTGGTGATTACAAATAAGCCTCCTGGCTGATCATTAGAGTGGCAGTAGACATCATTCAGAATATCAAGAGGTTGGACAGGATTCCAGAAGTCGTTTTCCCTCAAACTGAGTGGTGCAGACAAAAGCAGTTGGATCTTCAAAAAAACAAGTACTCTTAACTATTGTACTCACGGATGAAGCCCGGACAGACGTGGGTTAATTTATTCAGCTCTTCAGAGGCTTGAAGGTTTCATATTCAGCAAAGATGAGGCACCATGGAAATTAAAATTCATCATCTTTCTCTTGTGTTTTTTTCAAACACCCAAAGCTTCACAGCCTTAAAAGGATGATTCTCAGGCACACGGGTTTTTATTTGAGACACGGCATGGTCAAGAAACAAAAAGATAAAATTCTCTTTCTGAAACCGAATGTGATTCAAAACAGCCACTAGAGGACAGTGGTGATACTTGAGGATGTTTCAAGGCAAGTGCTTAGATCAGAACCTCAAAATGAAAGCTGTTTTGTCAGGTTTTAAAAGCATTTGATGGATTGTTTAACAAATAGGGTGGGGTGAGGGAGTGGAAAGAGAAGAAAGTATTTTCTTGATCACACTCATGTGACATTAATGGGAACCGGCAGAAACAATATCACACAAGCATGTGAGCATTTGCACTGACACACATTTCCACGACAGGGGACTTCTGTCCCGTGCCTTTGGGATGACAGTTGTAGGACCGTGATTCAGCACATATGATGTAATGAGGTCAGTCCCCCGATCCACTCTGTGATTTAACCCTGCCTCCAAAACGGCACAAGATCAAAGAGGCTGAGCAACCACAACACAACAAAACACAAATCACTGGCAGATGACCTTCTGGAACATTCCAAGGCAGCTGCATTGATAAGTTGTTCTGTGACTACGTGTGTGTGTGTGTGTGCGCGCACACACTTTTAATGTAAATTCTGTCTTTTAGGATTATGAAGTCGAAATTATTACTTTTTTTTTTTAAATTCCCACAGCTCTCTTTAACCCACGCTATTTGTGGGAGGTGAGGGAGAAATGATTCACATGATTGCTAAAATGCATGTGAAAATGCAGATGAAATGGTGACAGACATTGAAGCACTCAGCTGTGATGGTTTAAAAATCTTGCCATACAGAGGACTGGGCTGGGGATGGGGAAGACACAATCAAGCATTAATTCTAAGGACTATGCAGAACAACAGACCTTAAAGGTGGAAGTATCTTAAGGTCCTGTGCATGTAATATTTTCCATTATTTCCAGCCTATAATTTTGCTCGCAGCCATTTTAAGTAAAAAAAAAAAAAAAAAAAACTCTGTACATGAAGATACATTTTCCACATCAGCTAAATTGATCATGGAAATGTGACTATAGATAGGAGTTTACAAATGTTATAAACAACTAAAGATCTTTGGGGATTCTAGGTAAACCTGTAGTAGATAAGGCAGGAGTCAGTACCAATCCTTTTGATTCCCTGAAGCTGATCTCTGATGGCCAGTGTTGTGACTTCCTTCGATGCCATCCTGGCTCTTTGAAGGAAAAAGGTCTTAGACACTTTAAGCTTAGATATTAATGAAAAATACCAATGCCCTTGTTCCTTCAGAGCATGATGACCAGTCCCAACTTGATGACAATAAAAGGGAATAAGAGTGATACTTAGGTCCATGACAGTTTCTCCAACCATCTGTCTGAAACATAGCTACATTAATTTATTGAACATTATCATTTTATGTCAGGAAATACACATTTTTATATGACCACATAGAAACGCAAATTGTTATCTAAGGGAAAATATCCTATAATGAGTCTTCCAACAATAGTTTATTCGAACCTTTTTTTCTAAGAATCTATGTGACCTCAGATTTACTTTTCTTTTTTCCTCAATAAAAGATTTCTGTGGGAGAATCAGGCAAGTCTAAAATATCTGGCCACTTAGATTCACTGGGGTCATTCTACTTAATAGAGGAGACAATTTCCTAAGACTTCTGAAGAGGCCTTCACAAGGTACAGTGGTTCTGAACACCAAAGCTTTTTTGAATACTTGGTTCTCCTGTAGGTTAAGAACCCACTCCTGTGACTTTCAGGACAAGTTGTAAAATAAATTAGTCATACTCAAGGGTGAAATCTCAGATCCTAAAGTGCCTACAAATTAGAGATGCTTTGAAACCCAATTAAAATGTGCAGTAGAATATATTTTAGTGATTCCTCTCTGAAACTTCCTGGTCTTGGCAGAGAAGAGATATGCACCCCCATACTTCTTAATTGTACCTTTTGAATGGCCTGACCATTTTATACTATAATTTTTGTACACACTTAAGAAGCATGGTCATGTCTCACACATTCCTTAATTGCCCAGGACTGTCTTGTTCACTTGTGATTCACCAGATGTTGACTAAATTGGTGAGATTGCAATGTAGAAGATAAGCAAAGGATGGGGTTCATGAACACACTTCCCTGAGTGCACGTCCCTTCCATGGCAATTCAACCCTCCATTCAGAAGCAAGATTTAGAGCCTCTATGTATGATTCTTCTTATTAACAGGTGTCTGTACTTCCACAGGCTGCCCCTATCAGATGTGCCAGCTGTTTGGCCTTTTTACCTATGACAGTCCCCCTTGAGATTCTTGAATACTGCTGGACAAAGTTAATTGATAGTCCTTAACAGGAGGCATTGACTGCATCATACATAACATCATGCATAACATAGCATCCTTCACACTGGAGGTACCCCATATAAGGAAGAAGGAAGGGAGGGAAGGAGGAAGGACAGACAGGCCAATTAGAAAGACATTAAGCCTCATTTCTTGAATTTTTAAAAACAAATATGCAGACAGTTAATGTAAGCCACTGTTGTTCAACACTGAGCCCTGATTATCTCCGCTAACTTCTTTCTCAATAATGCCATTTGAATGGTCCACATAGCTTCCATGATAAAAATTTTGTAAAGTTAGATGTTTTAAGAAGTTGGGTTCTTTGATTTCTTACCTGGTTTGCATCTGCTCTATTTATTCTCTCCATTCTTCTCTTTTAAAACTCCTCCATGCTATAGAATTTATGAAGTTACTTGAACCATAATTATTTTTTTAAAGAGAGAGAAGAGAGAGAAAGAGAGAGAGAGAGAGAGAGAGAGAGAGAGAGAGAGAGAGAGAGAGAGAGAGAGAGAGAATTTTTAATATTTATTTTTCGGTTTTTGGTGGACACAACATCTTTATTTTATTTATATGTGGTGTTGAGGATCAAACCAGCGTCCCGCGTATGGCAGGTGAGCACGTTACCACTTGAGCCACATCCCCAGCCCAGCCATAATTATTTTTAATGGGTACTTCATCAGAAGCACATGATGCTCCTATGTTAGGAATGAAGCCTGTGTAGAGTGAAAGCTGACAGACAGAGGGATAACATGCTACAACTAAAAGAAGAGAATGCAAAAACAAACATAGAAATACAGATGCATCCTTCTGTTTACTTTTTTCACAGTTGGGAAGAGAACATCAAAATTTCATGTGATCAATTACTATAAAACAGCTAAGATGATCATGAAAAATAAACGTGTCCTAAATAAGATTTTACCCCCTCATTTCTCTCCTTGCTTCCTTCCTCCTTCCTTTTCTTTCATTTACTCATTCATTTTTTTCGTGATTATCTATGTAAGCGAATAAAACCAGGAAGTTTTTCTTCCTTTGAAAAGTAAGAGAAATGTGAAGGGCCCAAATATCCTACAAAAGTAGGAAAAGTTTAATGGAGCTGTCTATAATATATACTGCGATACTATTGATTGTTTTGCCATGGAAAAAAACTGGTGGAGTCATAATTCTGTTATATCAATCATGTATCTCTCTCTCTCTCTCTCTCTCTCTCTTTCTCTCTCTCTCTCTCTCTCTCTCTCTCTCTCTCTCTCTCTCTCTCTCTCTCTTTTGGTACTGGGGATAGAACCCAGAGCACTTAAACAATATACTTTTGTGTATTTGACTTAATCTCTATAACTCAGTATATCAAAATGCAATAGTTTTCCAATTGTAAAAATCTTTGAGGACATTGTATACATTACTTGAGATTGCCATGTTTTTTCTTGATGCATTAGCTAGGATCATTTGATTAATAAAAACAGATTTACTCATGACATCTGTGCCAGTAACTAATTAATTTTTCACCAAACTATTTTTTCTTTCTTCCCAAGTACACTACTAAACAAGATGTCATAGTGGCCTATTCAGTTGGATGTAGTCTGTGGCTGGGTAATGGTCAATGAAATGTGGCTAGAAAGATGTATATAATACTTCCAGTCCTGTAACATGAAAGGTTCCTATCCATAATTCTTCCTTCACCTTGTACCCACTGAATGGAGAAGTCTAAGAATTAAGAGAACTTTCTAAAACTTAAATTATTACATGGAAGAGAGCTGCCCAGTAGACTCAACCAACCAGGATAAAGCTATAATATAAGTGAAAAACTTTACTTTGGATTTTCCATTTTGTTTTATAGTGCTGGGGATCAAATCCAGGGCCCTAAGCATCCTAGGCAAGTCTTTTGCCACTAAGGACATCTTCAACCCCTTATTTTGGATTTTTGATATAAATTTTCAACTTTGAGGTTTTGAAGTTCTGTTTTAAATTTTAAAAAATTCTACCAAAGACAGCTTAGACTTTACCTTCTCCTCTAGGAAGAAATGTTCTTAAATTTTCCCAGAAAAATGAGGGAGTCCTAACTAATTCTGGTCTGGACCAACCAAACCAGAAAAATGCACCAGCCTGAGAAAACCAAGGTTATTCTAAAGATCTTCACAGACTCTAGCTAGCATGGGAAAACTAAAACCAACTTCTGGCAGTTGAGGTGAATATAGGGATCTGCAGCTTTTTCTGTCATTCATCCACAAAGCACCAAGCAAAGACACTATGAGTGTTCAATTCAAAAAACACTTATTAAGCAAAAACGATGTGCCAGATACCAACAAAGTCTTCCTCCAGTCAGTCAGTAGATGGGAGAGATTCATCAAAAGTATAGAGACCCAGAAAATAACACAACTTAATGAAACAATTAACTAAGGGGGTGAGTAGGGACAAATAAACCAGGTATGAAGAAGTGGAGAAGGAACATGAAAAGAAAGTATAGAACGGAAGTAGGAAGTAGGGCTTGGAGATAACACCTGAGGTACCCAGAGGTGAGGCTGGGGCTTTCCACAGGCCCCAGAAATCCTGCATAGTGATGAGGAGGAAATGGAAGCAAACACCCATCTTGGATCTGACCCTTTCAACCTTCTTTTCATCCTTCTGCATCTTTTTTACTTTTTCCTCATAAATCCTACTTTCTAATCATTGAATTATCATTTTATCACCTTCACTCTCTTTTAAACCAACTAGATTAGTTCCTGGTTTTGCATAGACTGTTTGAACTACAGTCTCCTGAACTGAATAAAAGTCAAAAGACTGACCAGGGGAGCATTTGCCATCCTTCTCCAGGCTGGGCTCCATAGATAGGCCCCACTGTATAACCCCAAGGCATCCCAGCAGAGTCAGGAGGCCACTGGCACACCAACCAAGCAATGGAAACTTCTGGATCTTTTTCTGTCTCCGTTTAACATAGACCAACAGGCAATAGCTTGGATTTCTGTGCAGTATTTTGGCCAGATATGAAAATAAATAAGTAAATTTTGCCCTCATTTTTGTGATTCTCTGGAATTGGCTGCCACCAAACAAGGTTGAGCAATTTCTCTGAAAGGGAACACCCATTATTCTGGGAAAATTTAGGCACATTCCTTCCTAGAAGAGAAGGGAAAGACTAAGTGGCGTCTGGCAGAATTTTCAGATCTAATGGGCTAAGAAAATGACACTTCGCAATGATGAGATGTTATGGCAGTAAAAAATCTGATTTGATATTGCCACTGTCCCCAAAAGATTCACCACACTCTTGCACAGTCATCATTGAGCCCTGAGATACGAGTTTGCTAATAGCCTCACTTGAAAAGTCAGGTAAATCGCCTTGTCCAAGTTCTTCCAGAGACCACTGCAGGCCTAGAACTGGTCCTTCTGTTAGAGGATAAACAGATGGAGATCAGAATCTTTGTTTTATCCTTTTTGAGTCACAGAGAAATGGGCAAGCTCAGTGACCCTGCTGTTTATCTATAAAACAAGAGGAGAGTGGCTAAAGGAAAAAAAAAAAACCCTTCTCCACGACCTTGACTCATCCTATTTATTGGATCAAAACAAATTCTGTTTTTATCTTCACCTTGAATGGGGGAGGGATCTTTCAGCATAATAACTGAAATTCTTCCTGACCTCCCAGTCTAAATGTTCAATAATTCTCTATTTCCCTGGTTTACTTTCGTCATAGAATGTATATTACCTGAAATTATCTTTTTAAAAATATTGAATGGCAGATGGACACAATATCTTTTATTGATTGATTGATTTTTATGTGGTGCTGAGGGCTGAATGCAGCGCCTCACACGTGCGAGGTAAGTGCTCAACCGCTGAGCTATAATCCCATCCCCTGAGATTATCTTTAAAAAAAAAATCATTAGTTCGCTTGTCAACCATCTGCACCCCTCCATACATACATACCCACTGGACTAGAAGTTCCATGAGCAGTTAACCTTGTCTGCTTTTTCACCACTGCATATACAGTACCTTAGCACATCAGAGTCAATTAAATGAACAGGAAAGTGAATACATCCAAGATGTACTATAAGAAGTGTCAACACTAGACTTTGTTGGTCTTATGAGAAGCTTCCCAGGAATGGGCAGATACAGCACAATGAGAACTCATCAGTGCAGATGAGAGGAGTTTCCTAACATAAAGCAGGTCTGAGGAAGAGGGCAGGGACTGAGGAAGAGGGCAGAAGTGAAGTGGAAATGAGGATAGAAGGAAGCCGAGGGAATGGGAATTTTTGTGTGTCTGCTGAGAATAAACTTGGCAATAACTACAAGGCCACCAAGGGGTACAGTGGACAAACATCTGCATTTTTTCTGTTGTACTTCAAAGATATTCTTAATAGACACGTAAGCCTGGAGCCATCCTTATTGGGCTTCCTAAGCCATTTGGAATGTAAGATGTTTCAACTGTGATGCTTATCACTGCTTATCACAGTGATATTGTGGGGATTATAAGTGATTAAAGAGTATAATACCAGTAGCACCCTGATACATAATTATACTCCCTGGTGTGTAATACCCATGGCTCCTTGACTTCCCTCCCAGGCATCTTCAGTATCTCCTTCTATACTTATCATTCCTGACAAAATTTAGCTGAGTTCATCGCTCCTATCTGAAATAATCTCTGTTTCTGCATCTTTGTTTTATTTACCATCCTGCTTCTCTGCTCCCCTTCACAACAAAGATCCCAAAAACAAGCCTCCTCCCTTGCTGAGAGGCCTACCAACCCTAGCCAGTTACAGAGACTGCAATGACCTCCTGTTGTCAAAAACAAGGAGCACAATCAGCCCCTTCCCTCTTACCCCTTTGTAGCATCCAACTTTCTTGAGCACTCACTTCTCAAAAATCTCTTTCCCCTGACTTTTCTGACACCATATTCATCAAGTTCCCCTCCTACAGGTCTGGCCACTACTTATTCTGCGATGCTAGCTCTCCCTCCTGTACATGATTTTTCAATGTTGAAATTCTTCAAGAGTTAACCTCTGACCTCTTTATTCCTTTAAAAAATATTCTCATCCATCCCTATGTTTCAAATCCATCTATATGAAAACTCCCTAATTAATATTCTCCAAATATTAATGTACAAATACAGCTCTGGATCTATCTACCTAAATGTCGACTTGACATGTCCACTTGTATATCCTACAGATATCACAAGCTTTATAATGTCCAAAACCAAACTATTGCTCTCTCCTAACCCCGGCCCAAACCATGCTCCTCTTTCATTCATTTCCATCTTCATAAGTGTTATCTCCATTTTCCTAGAAAATAAGAAGTCTCTTCCTCATCTCTTGTGACCAACCCATTACTAAACCCTGCTAATCTTTTCTTCAGATTATATTTTGAATCAATCTCTTATCTCCAGGTCTACTTTCTTCATTTTGGTTTTACGCCTCCTTCGTCTCTCATCTGAAATAGCTGATTTCCTCCCAGTTTTGCCCAAGTCTATTTTGTTCTTATAATTCCTATCATCCTGGAATGAAAACTTTAAACTTAAATTTGAACATAGCAATACCCAGCAAGTAAAACGAAATTTGTCTTTTCCATTGGCCTACTCAGCATAATCTAGCCTCTGCCTACTGTGAAACTCACTCAGATCCTTATTCTTTGCCTTGTACCAGGCATGGTCTTCTTCCACCTACCATATTTGCCAAGATCTTTTTATAGAATGTTTACCTCTTCCTCTTTATCTGCCAATTCCTAGTAATTCTGCAGGTCCCCATTCAAATATTTTTCTGATTCACTAATCTAAACCAGATCCTCTTCCATTTTTTTTCCTGTACTTGTTTCTTTTCGTTCACACTGTTTAACACAAATTATAATTATATAGCTGCACATGCACTATTTGATATCTGTCTCCCCAACTAGATGCTAAAGAGTGTGAATGCTTTCCTCACTGTTATATAGCCAGCACCTAGTGCAGTACTTGGCACATAATATGCACACAAGAAGTGCTTGCTTAATGAATAACAATCATTATTTAGTAGTCAAAATATCAAGGTTTATAATAGTATAGACATATAATTCCTTTTCTGAAACCCTTAGAGCTAGAGGTATTTGGAAATTCCAAAGAATTCTGAATTTAGCAATATGGTAAACATTCCACAGATGGAACATTCCTGGCAAGGTCTAGGGTGCACTTGTAACCAAAGACTATTTCCAATTAAAATGACAAATAGCCTCCCATAAGGCCAGGTCCATTATTGCTACCAATGAAGCTATGAAAACAAAGTCCACAAGCTTTCAGGAGTTGGGATCAAAGAGCAGCCCCTTCACCCCCCACATGCGGGTTGACTGTCATAGGACATACCTACAGAATAGCCTTTTTCACCTTGTGAAAAAGCACTTGACATTCACTCAGACTGGCCCAAAGGAAATTCAAACTACTCACAGGAAATGGCTGACTCCTGATGGACTCCAGTCACGTGACCTTTCCACCATGGAGTTCATCTTCACTGCAATAATCACCTCCTGGGAGCACTTGAAACTCTCCATTTCACAACAGATTTGGGAAGAAAAAAAAAATTAAGGAATCTTGTTTTAATCCATGGTCACTGCTGTCCAAGATGCATTTAAATCCTAAGAGTTCAGCCCCACCCATCCCCACCCCCACTGTACTTACTCATGACTCATAGGACTTCTCTGGTAATAACCTTCCTGAAACTTGCAAGTGCATTTGTGTTTGCATATAAATGCTTTCACTTTAAAGTCAAAGGAATGTTACAAGGTATTGACAAGGTTTTTTTTTTATTTTTTATTTTTGTAGTAATTAGTTTATCTTAAATCACTATATCTATAAAAGTTATCCCTTCTTAAATTAGAAAAAGGGATAACCATGAAGATGGATTGAAATCATCTTAAACTTTTTGCCCTTTTATCATTTTCAATTGTGGCAAAATACATGTGCCACATAACTTGCGGTTTTAACCAGTCTTAAGGATGTAGTTATATGGCTTTAAGTTCATCTGTATTGTTATACAACCATCACCTTCCTCCATTGCCAGAACTTTTCCATCTTCCCAAGTGGAAACTCTGCCAATTAAATAATAACTAACTCCCCCTTTTCTATTTCCTCAGTACCCAGCAACTTCCATTCTACTTTCTGTCTCTGTGAATGAACTCTTCTTGGTACTTCATATAAAAGCAATCCAACAACAGATGTCCTTTTGTGACTGGCTTTTTTTAACTTAACATAATGTCTTCCAGTTTCATCCACGCTGTAGCACATGTCAGAATTTCCTCCCTTTTAAAGCTAAATAGTATTCTATTGTATAGAAGTACCACTTTTCCTTTATCCATTCATCTGTTTATGGATACTTGAGCTGGTCCCACCTTTTGGCTATTGTGAATTTTACTCTTAAACTCTTTTTAAAAACATGTCTTGTAATACATTGGTCAGAAAAATTTCCTAACAAAATAAAACTGACATCCTTAGCTTTCAAAAGAAAATCCATTCAGTCAGGGAAGAAAGACTACATTGTTCAGTAATACCACCCTACCTTCTCACAAGTCAAATGTTATAAACTGAAAAGTTTGCTGTCCTTTTAACCATTTTCTTCCAAATACCATGAAATTTTAGAATACAATTTAGAAACTGTAGTTAAACATCCTCCTATACTAAATTTATGTTATTTAAAGATAAACTTTTGCAGCTTAGGCACAGAGGCACATGAATATAATCCCAGCTGCTCAAGACGCTGAGGCAGGAAGATTGAAAGTTCAAACCCAGCCTCAGTAACTTAATGAGGTCCTGAATAATTTAGTGAGACCCTGTTTCTAAATAAAATATAATTTAAAACAAGGGCTGTGGATATGGCTCAGTGGTTAAGCACCCCTGGTTTTAATCTCTGGTACCAAAAAAGACAGCCATTTGCCAAATTTCTCAAGTTAGTAACAAGAGAACAAATCCTTGTCTCATTAATTTTCCAAGGAACTAAATTGATATCAACTCTGTGGAGATATAGATAGATAGATAGATAGATAGATAGATAGATAGATATAGATATAGATATAGATATAATTTTTTTCCAGAATCACTGCAGTCCAAATATCAGTTAAATTTTAGGGTGAATCAAGGTCTATAGAAACCCCATATAGAGGCTTACTATTAAGTTTCATCCTAATATGGCTTATTGTAATTAAGTTTTAAAATTTTATTACAAATGATGTGATATGGAAGGTACCTCAGAGTTCATTTTGAGCAATTCTTCATTTTATATCAGGCCAAGACGCGGTATTTTCCCATTGCACTATGTAGCTAGCCCCCTTACATCATTTTTAGGAACAAGAGGGAGATTAATCATTTAGTAACATCCTGTATAATTTAATGGTTTTCAAGGCAGCTGACTGAGAAGTTATTTCATGTTTTCAGGCTACAGAGATTGGGTGCCACAATTCCAAACCTGTCATCTCAGGAACTGCTATTAAAGTGGATATGTTTATCAAAGGGCAGAGCTTGTTGACAGCTTGCCTGATTGAATACTTCTTGGAAGTGAACTATTCATGTGGGAGAATCATCACATTGTTCAGTAATACAATTACCTTTTTGCAAACCTAGCGCTGTTTCCTCTGATGAAAATTAGGCTGCCCTCCTCACTCTCACCTGCCCTGCCCAATCTCCTTCTTAAATGCTGACTCTCAATGTGATTTCATCATGAAGGTACAGAGGAGTAGCTTTTGGTTTTCATGCTGCAAAGAAATTGTAATAAGACACCCTGCTGTTGTTACTAAATTCGTGCCACTCAAAGGTGACAACTTGTCTTCTGTTTTGAATCACTGTACTCATTCTCTCCAACAATGTCACATTTAAAAAGTAAGTCAAAGGAGGAGAGAGAATCCATTCACCTGTTTATCTAATAAGAGTTAATCATTGTAACAAATGCTAGACAAACAGGCATTCATTAGTTGGTGGAGGGGACTCTCTTTGCAATTCCAAACTTACAAAATCAATAAAGAAATTAATTTGGGGTATTTCTAAGGGATTCCTATTTTTTAAATGTATGTGTTCACTGAACCTCTGTTCTGCCTTTGGAATCTCACATATACACATGTTATGGACAGTTGTAAATTATAGTTGTAAATTATACCCAGAATACTGAAAGTAAAGGAGTTGGGAAATGAGCTTCTCAGGCTTCCAGCCCTGTGATATTGGGCAGAGTATAAAAGAAGGAGGAAATAAATGCTGATTGTTTATGTATGCAAATATATTGTATATACAAATAGTCATATATATATATATATAAAACGTATATAAATAATGTATTCACCCCATCTCATCCCCCACACACCTGATAAGATAAGCCGAGGTTGTCCTTGTGCTGCTTATCAACTGTACAGTCTGAGGCCATACCATCTTCCCTAGAAATGGTCTTGATGCTGTTTTGTAAAAGGTCACCCCTGGCTTTCTTCACCAACCCTCTCTGTGTTGTCACAGTTATTCAGCAAAGCATAGTTCAAACAAACAAACAAACAAAGATAAAACTGAGCCAGTTAAGCCTGGAGATTCAATTTCTCATTTATTAGATGAAGAAGGCTCTTTTCCTAAGACTTTTTCGAGAGCAGCCAGCTGGCTGGCATTTTCTAAGCCAGTTCCAGCCTGTGCTCTTGTGTTTGCAGCGGAGTCGTCTGTTATTTGGCAACATTTCTTGATTATTCAACCTAAAGGGAAACAAAGAGAAACCACAGTCACATCCCTGGTGAACATACTTCCTAGTCTGTTTCCTGAGTACTTATTAAGCAAGAGAAACTTTACACACATGGATATCATTTAAAAATATGCAATGATATTATCCATATTTTACTAAAAAACAAAGGAGGAAAGGAAGAAAATTAAATACCTTGAAAAACTCTACCTCCAATATAACTGTTGTTGACCTATTTGTGCTAGTCCCTCACTCTACCTGCATTTATATGTCACCACAGGGTTTCAGCAGCTACAGGATGGTAGTTCCTTGTCCTTTAGTCCATCACAATAATTTCTATTTCTAAAAATGAAAGGTTGATCTAAATTTTTAAAAGTCCTTTTCAGGACTTGTTAGCTAATTTTAAACATGAATTTGACTACTAAAACTTTATATCCAAAATAAAAAATTCAAACAAGCAAAAAGAGAAATGAGGTAAGTTAATTTGGTGTCACATAGGTACAATTTTAAGAGCTGAATATCAAAATTACTAGTATTGAATTTTATTGTCTACCTGAACCCACCAACCATGCTTTAAAGTAGAATAAAATGTGGTTTGGCTGCAGATCTCACTGCCCTGGGAAGTGATCCTCAAAGGTCTTGGTTCCTGCCCTAGCTCCACTCATTATAACTGTATTCAGTGTGACTCAAACTCCATTCTGACCTCAGAGGGCAAATGTTTCATCTTTTGAGCTGAGAAAATAGCAACTCTGTGTCCATCAACTGACTTGATTCTTCCCACAGCTAGGATCTAAGTCAACCTAGAATGGGCCAGCAACAGCAACATCCGACCTTGTCACCAATCTATCAATACTGTTTACTGAACAACTGTACTTAAGGACCAAATCAACTCCATCAAAGGGGTCAATGATTATGATATATGTTTAAAAAAGAATTTGCCTTAAAATGACATTATCTGGAAGTCATTAAAGAATCAGTCTTAGTCTCCTATTCTGAATTTTCTCAATGACTCAGCCCTAATGTAAATATCTCCACATAACTATAAGTAACTGTATGTATCTCTGAGATTTAACAGCATACTATTTCTGTACCATAATTGTTGTGGATCTACTTATCATCATTATGCATCAAGAACAAGAACTATCTTGTCCTTTTTCTTCCATTACAGAAATGTGTCCACAATCCCTAGTTATAGTTACTCAATGTATCTTATAAGCAAAAATCTCAACAAATGAAAATATATATTTTAATTGCTTATTTTCTAACATCTGAAATGCGCATTTTAATGATCCGAATATTGTTTCCTATTCATTAATGTCAACATATGCCCTAATATGGCATCAAGAAGAAATACGTTAAGTAAGTTTCAAGATTTTTTAATTTAGAAATTTTACTTCAACATGTATCATAATTGTTAACCTCCTTTGTTCCAAATATGAACTTAAGCAAGTGACATTTACCTCCAGTTCTCAAGGAAATATCTTTGCTTGAATGTTTAAGGTCTGAAATGTCATTTACTAATAAGATTTGAATACCCATTATTTAATTTCCCACCAGGAGTGCTGCCCCTACAGTTGCTAATTATCTCTTCTGTGCATGTCCTCTTCCTCCTAGTAAACACTCGATTCCTCAAGGACAGGGGTAACATTTCATTCTCAGGGTCTCACAAGACTGACATATTAAATGTATGTTGTTGATTTGCTATATCTTATAAACCATCCTGGTTTAAAACTAACCTCAATAAAATAATGGTAATTAGATCAGCTCAGTGATTATAACCTACATCAAAAACAAGGTGGTGAAATGTTGCTCTATCTTCTCTGGAAAAAAAAATAACAGAAGAGGTAGCATAAAAATTTGAGGATAGCCAGTAATCACACCTGTAATCCTAGCAGCTTGGGAGGCTGAGGCAGAAGGATCACAAGTTCATATCCATCCTCAGCAATTTAACAAGGCTCTAAGCAACTCAGCAAGACCCTGTCTCTAAATAAAAAAAATTTCTTTAAAGGCTAGGGATGTGGCTCAATGATTAAGTACCTCTGGGTTCAATTCCTGGCATAAAAAATACTAAAAAAAATTTTGAGGACAAATATTACAGCATATGAAACAGCACTCATACAGCATTACTAAGGTCATCCACTTGCGTGAAACTAATAGTAAAAGTTCCCAAATTTAAGGTGACATTTTTGCAATGCCAAGTTTATTTTTAAATCCCCAAAATGGGTATTAACTGCCCAATTGTATACATAAAGAATTCATTCTGGTGTACAATGTAAATTACTTTTCCATAAAAGTATTACATAAGGCAGGGGAGATCAATCAATCATTTAGACCAAAATTTAGAGAAAAAGAGAGTCAGAATGTAGTAGTTGTAGTTCACCTTTCAACCAGAAGGAAATGTAAGGATCCTTTTCTCTAAGAGCCCAGTTAGATCTATGATAAACAGAATAATGACCTCCCCCTGACTATCACCAAATAGGTCTCATACCCCATTCACTGGAATCCGTGTGTGTATTATTTCACAGGGCAAAAGACATTGTTGAAGATGTGATTAAATCAGGAGTCTTGAGGTGAGGAGATTATCCTGGATCACCCACGTGGGTCCAATGTAATCACAACAGTCCTTCGAATCAAAGAGGAAGACAAACAACGTAAGAGTCTAAGAAGGAGATGCAATAGTAGAAACAGAGTGACACAGAGAGAGAAAGACTTGACTGGCCATTGCTGGCTTTGAAGATGCAAGAAGACACCACTGAAGAAATGAGAACAGCCTCCAGAAGTGGGAAGATGCAAGGAGTGGATTCCGCCCTAGAGTTTCATTCTTAAATGGAACACAGCCCTGACTCACCCTGATCTTAGCCCAGTGAGATCTATTCCAAACTTCTGACCTCCGGGGCTGGAAGATAATAAATTTGCATTGTCTTAAGTCATTATATTTGTGGTAATTTGTTAATCAGCAATAAAAATCTAGTACAAGATCACTGAGCTTTTAAAACGGAGGTCCAAAAATGATACAATCTCATCATGCTCATCACAGTCAAGAACTACTTCCCCCACCCCCACAGATCTAACGCACCATTCATGTCTGAAAAGGTCAATGTGGAAGGAAGGAGAAAGAAAGGAAGTAGCAATCTAATTTGGCAGGTTCACACAAATACTCAGGTTTCTCAATATTCAAGGCTTATAAAGATTTTGTAGAAATGGGTCAGTGATAGGAGAAATGTCATACATTTTAAATTTAAATAAAAAGGTTTCTAAAAATGTACCAGAAATGAATGAAGGGTACAGACAAATAGCCCTGCTCTTTAGATCTGAGCATTGCAAATAGTGAACCATGATCTCTTTAGGGGAATGTTTCAAGTTTTATTCATTTTTCCACACCCATGACCCAGGACAGTAAGTAACATAAAGTAGGCATTAAATAAGAATTTTTGCATAAATAAATGTAGGCTCTGGATAAGAAGGTTCTAGAGAAGGAGATGTTACTACAAAACAAAAGTTCATTTATTTATTCATTCATTCATCCAACAAATATTTACCAAGTGTTTTTTTTTTTTTGTCATGTGATTTTCTTAACAGTTGTTAAGAAAAAAATATAGGCCATGTTATAAGGTTTCATAAATTTATTTAGCCATGAAGTGCTGTCTGATCTTTAGGCATCTTTGAACATCCCTATTCTATTTCCATTACCATTTCATTGTGTAAGGTTCTACTTTTTCAAGAAAATGAATTATTTCAGGCCAAGATTTTCTTCTTTCTCACCTTTGACAATGGAGCTAAATTATTTTCAATAGTATTTTTTTCAAACTCTATTAAAAAGAAAAAAAAAAGGAAAAGGAAAGTAGGTTTGGTAGCACATGCCTGTAATCCCAGCTACTTGGGAAGCTAAAACAGGAGCATTGCATAAACAAAGCCAACTTGGACAACTTAGCAAGACCCTGCCTCAAAATACAAAACCAAAAGTGTTGGAGAGTAGTTAGTACAGTGGTAGAGTGCTCCTGGGTATAATCCCCAGTACCAGGAAATAAAAGAAAAAAACAAGGTCCCCTGTCTAGAAGCAGTTAATTCCCTAAGGAAATCCCCCACCTTTAGCTCCAGTGTTTCCCTTAATCCCAAGAGAATGATTCTAGTTGAAAAAGTCCCAGGAATACTGAGAGTGGTTGCTCCAAGTACAAAGAGAAAACTGAAAGTACTTCAAACCGATGAAAGAAGTGTGTCTGAGCTTTATTGACCATCATGGATGGGAATAGCTGAGCTGGAAGACTTATTCCCATAGGCCCCCAATAAAGCAGAGACCTAGTCATACGCCCAAGGAACCCCCAGCAGAGTGAGTAGCTGCGGAGGACACATGTTCAGTGGGTGAACCCTGATGATCCAGGCCTTGGCCAAGAGTCCCAAGAGATTAACTTATTCCCTGCTTTAATAAATACTGTACCCAATATGAGCCCTAGAGACACAAAGGCTCTAATTTACTTCTGGTCTTTGCAATTTGTAAAGAGACAAACAGAAACTGGGATTTGGTTGATGGTTTACTCATTCTTTCTTTGCCCTGGCAGCACTGTTTGGCCAATACTCAGGGCTGGCAATTGCAGATCTTCACTGCCTGGGGAGAAATGAAGTTGCTTATAGTATCTAGTGATTTTGGCTAGACTACATTCAGAGGAATTTCTTAAATTAGAAATAGTCTGGAATTTCAGCCTGAGGAAATATGATGAAGTGGACACAATGTTTTTGAAGGTCCCCATGCCTCTTCTTGGCTGGCTCCCCTGTCCTCCCTTGCCCAGCCTGAAGGCTCTCTATATCATACTCCTGTGTCATGTCTTGCTTCCAAGGGCATCCCTACTTCAGAGTGGGCTCCATTAACTCCAACTGACTCGGAAATGCTCTGACCAACAACTGTGCAGCCTAAGGTGCTCCTCCTAAGGAGCCAGACCCTTTACCCTGCAGTGTGTGGGGATCTTTGCCTAAGCCTGGAGAAACACAGCTTAGGGCACTAAATTCTCACCAAAGGGGATTTTCAACCAGCAGGAATTATTTGAAATTTGATAATGGGCACCTCCCTGGAAGTCTTGTTCATGTAAATATAAAATTCCAAGAATCAGATGGCATCAGAACAAGCAGACATTAGATGAGTACTAGAAGATTCTCTATTGACTTGCAAATGAACAAGGTGTTGGAAGAAGAGTGAAATTGTATTATGCCGCATGCTGCTCTAGTGGGGTTTTGTTGATTTCTTTTTTCTGCACATCAGGTTCAATTTTTGGAAGACTCTACCAGCACACTGAAGGTGCATCATGCTTCTGTAAAGTTAATATTTTCTTGCTTACAAAGATGTTCTTCTTTTGCCCTTGGAATGCAGTCTAACAGCTCTGCCAAGGGTATATTTTTAGTCTCCTTTAGAGACTTCAGTAATCTCTATACCAGAACTACCAGTTTTTTATACAAATTACATACGTTTTTTTTGAAAGGAAAAAAACCTGGTTTTTAAAAAGATGCAAACTACGTAAATTCTACTACTGCTACACATGAGATTATGCTGATCAAGACTTACAAGTTAAATTCAATTTAGGAAACAATTTCTATAATATGAACAGTATTATCTTCCTTGTAACTATTAGAATGGGAATAGTGTATGAGACCCAGGTTGATTCTCCAAACCTTGGGAAGAGGTTCATTAGAAAGACAGGGTTATTTAGGTGGATGGTTTGTCAATATGTCTAAAGTGGTACATACAGCAATTTGTTTTATGACTACCAGCTCTGAAGAGGCTATTTTAAAACCACAACTGGGGAAAGATAAAAACATGGACTGCAATCACTGTGGCTGTTGCTTGTCATTTTAGATCTATTCTTTCGTTGGTTGCCACTAGCAACAAGAAAATTAAGCTAAAGGAATTTTAATCAAATAAATACTGCATTGTACCTACTGGTCATAGCTTCTGGTGCATTGAAAAGTAGGCAAGTTCAGTAGAAATCAGTAATCTGAAATATGAATTTTACAGATAAAACTTTTAAAAAAATCTTAAAGCAACAGTCATCAATCATAAAGATATGGTTGTTGGAGCTATAAAAAATAACCTCTATTGAGCTCATGAGCATCTTTCTACTCTGAAGCATGTGGAACAGTGAGATTCACTTCTCTAGATCCCATAAACAGAGGCATTGGTAAAATTAAAGATCTAGCATTTCAACCAGAAATTGATCTAAGCTCAACAATGTTAATCATATTCCTGGAGGCTTTGGTTGTTTGAACATAGTGAAAATAAAGGGAACCTGATAAAAAACCAAACCTTAATAGAAAAAACTTAATACCACAATAATGATGTAACTGAAACAATCACTGTGTCAGGCAGTGTTTTAAATGTTTGAATATCTTGACCTATTCAGTCCTCATGTGTCTATAGATATGATTGAGGATTAATCTTTTTTCTTTTCTCTCCTCTTTGGGGAGAAGGAAACTCAACTGTGTTAAGAATTTGGCCCAAAGTCAGACCCCAATGCATGACAACAGAGTGTGAAGCTTGGTTTGTGCAACTTTAAAGACCTTCCTCTTTTCATCCTGTCATACTAGTCCTCTGAATATGCAAACACCCTGGTATTTATAGTATCTTGCATTCTAAGGTCAAAGAGGGCCTCCTATGTGCTAGGCACTTTACATAATTTCTCCAAAAGCACACTGTAACCTTGTGAAGTATGTACTTAGAATATTGACATTTAAACCCATTAAGGGACTTCAATCAAAATTACAAAAATACTAGGTGGCAAGGTTGGTATTTAAATCCAGATCTTTCTGACTCAAACACAAGTTCACTCTGCTCTCCCATCCCACCTCTTACAGAGTCTTAAGGTGATGCTGGTACTGGTGGACTGAACAAAGATCATCTTCGGTGAAACTTTCTTATTAAATGTGGTTAGGTTTCAGAGAATAACATTTAACATATGGTATGGTCAAATCTGTATACCTCAAAAATTACTAGGTAGCAGAGTTTTCCAGTATTTCTAGTTTTCACTGGAGACCAAGATTCTCCACTAAAATAAATGTTTTGTCTTCTAATTGTGTGAAAAAAAAAGATAATGCACAATGAACAAAACAATGTGTGATGGTACACACCTGTAATCCCAGCAGCTGGGAAGGCTGAGGCAGGAGGAGGATTGAGAGTTCAAAGCCAGCCTCTGCACTTAGCAAGGCCCTAAGTAACTCAATGAGACCCTGTCTTTAAATAAAATATTATAAAAAGGACTGAAGACATGGCTCAGTGGTTGAGCACCCCAGGTTCAATTCCCAGTGCCCCCCAAAAAAGTCATGATCAAATTGTATAAAAATAAAATTTTATTGCTTCTGTATACCTTATCTAAACTTTTATTTAGTCTTACAAATGCCACTTAAGAAAAGGAACAAAACAAAAAAGTTCAAATGAGAACTAACAACCAAAGTTCATTGATCAAATTGCCATTTTCTATATATTAATTATAACTTTTCTCTTTCTTCTAGCTTTATTGAGGTATAGTTGACAAATAGAAATCGTTTATTTAAAAATCTCCACTATTAGCAAGTTTCAAATATACGTATGGTAATAGGAACTATGGTTGCTATGGTATAATTAGATCTCCAGAGCTTATTCAATCTATGTACCCTTAACCAACATTCCACAATGTGCATGCCACTTGCAAATTCTAGCAGCATGTTAAACTGAAACAAGAACAGTAGAACACTCCTGGATACCTGGTACCAAGGGAAAACCCAGAACTAAAGATCCCACATCTTAGATGGAATATATGTGGGTTTTCATTTTGCAGAGAACCAGCAGACCTAATGTTAGTGAGAAATCAGGCAGAGGTTCTTGTGGAGTGTTATTGTCCAAACTGTATTGTTATATTGTGTGCATGTACTAATATGTAAAAACATTATATGCAACTATAGTGCACCAATAAAAATATGTGGAGAAAAAAAAGGAAGCATAAGAAAGTGGTGAGCCACTTCCCTGCCTTGAACAAGTCAGTTTATGCTAATATTTTAAATTTCAAAATACTGTTAAAAATAATACAAGCCTCACAACACCATTTGTACACAAAAGAAAAATAATATCAGCAAGTTCCCTCACATGACCAGGTGCTTGCTAAAAAGACATGATGACCTTGTGAGGTATTCTGCCCCTCAGACCCATGATCCTCACAGTTGATACTCAGCTTCTTTCCTGACCCTTGGCTTTGTTACATTTCTCTGTTACTGTTCTTCAATTTTGTTGACTTCTGCTCTTAGCTTCATTTCCTTCCTTCTAGTTATTTTCAGTTTGCATTGCATTTCCTTGATTCTTAAGATGGAACCTTAGATCGCTGTTTATAGATCTTCCTTCTTTCCTCACATAATCATTTAAAGATTTAAATTTCCCTATTAAATGCTGCTTTTGCTGCATTCCCATAAATGTTGATTGCTATTTTGTTATCCTTCCATTTGAAATATTTTCTACTTTTTCCAGTACTTCTTTGATTCCTGAGTTATTTATAAATCTGTTTCATTTCCAAAACAGGCTTCCCTAGATATGTCACTGTTATTGATACATAATTTAATTCCTTGTGGTTAGGAGAAAAAAAACTATGAATTTAATCTTCTCAAATTTATTGAGGTTTGTTTTGTAGCCTAGCACAAAAAGTACCAAGCACATTTTCAAAGAACATGCATTTTACTGTAGGATGTAGCTTTCTATGAATAACAGTCAGGTCATGATAGCTGAGAGTGTTGCTAAAATCCTGTGTCCTTACTGATTCCCTTGTCTGTTTACTCTGTTGATTAGTAACACAGAGATATTTAAATCTCCAGATATGATAGTGGAATTATTTATTTAACCTTAAATCCTCTCAATTTTGCTTCATGCATTTGGATGCTCTGTTGTTGGGCATATGGGCTCTTATTATTATTATGACTTCCTGTTGAATGAATCCTTTTATCATGATGAAACACCTCTTTTTATCTCTAATAATGTTCTTTGTTTTGAAGCATATTTTATCAAACATTAATATAGTTTCTCTAGCATTCCTTTTATGTTTACTATTTGCATGGTATATCTTTCTGTATCTTTATTTTTATAGGTAACTCGTGGACAATACATATTGGGTCTTGCTTTTTAAAATCCATTTGCACTTTCTGTGTTTGCCACATTGTCTGGCAGAACTTTCAGAGATGAAATATTCTCTGTCTTCACTATCCAATATGATAGCCACCATTCACACATGACCATTGAGTACCTGAACTGTGTCGTACAAGCAAGGAACTGTGTTTTAAATCAGATTTAGATTAAATTAATTTAAATTCAAGTAGCTACATGTGGCCATTGCAGCCATATTAGGTTACATGAGTTTAGTTCATTCACACTTAATGTAATTGTTAATATGGCTGGATATAGGTAGAATATAATAACAAATATGTATTTGGTCTTTGTTCCTGATTCCTGACACAGAGTTCCAAAATTTGGGAACTCTTCTAAATGGTAACGTTTTCTCTGTGTGCTAAGATGACTTCAGGTGAGGAGGAGGCTCCAGATAGCTTCAGGATGGGGGCTGGTCACCCGGAAAATCAACCATTTGATTAGAGGTTTGGAAATTTCAGCTTCATCCAGCCTCCTTCGGTCTCCAGTAAACAGAGAGAAGCTGGAGAGTGAGCTCAGTTATCAATGGCCAACAACATAATCAATCATGACTATGTAATTAAACTATTATGAAAATTCCTGAACAATAGCATTCAAGAGAGCTTCAGGTTGATGAACACATGGATGTGCTATAACCACACTCCCACAGCCCACCCACTCTACCTTGTCATTTGCATCCTTCCCATTTGGAAGATGCTGAGTTGTATCCTTTGCAATAAACCAGCAGTTGTGTGTGTGTGCTTTCTTGAGTTCTGCAAGTCATTCCAGCAAATTATTGAACCTGAGGAGGGGGATCATGGGAACCCCTGAATTTTGAATTGGTTGAGAAGTGTAGGTAGCTTGGGGACCCTACTTGCAACTGGTAAACAAAATGGGGGCAGACTTGTGGGACTAAGCCCTTTAATTTATGGGATCTGGCACTAACTCACATAGTTAATGTAGGAACGAATTGCTGTGCCTTGTTAATACAGAAGAATGGAAAATTGGTAGCTGTTGGAAAAGACAACACAACAGATCTATTCTTTTGATTATTTTCTGTTTTGTGCCCCCACTAGAATGATTTCTATTGATCTATCTCCACGTGGTCCAATATTTTGAGTTCTAAGGGCAGGGGTTGTGGCTCAGCAGTAGATCACTGGACTAGCATGTGCAAGGCCCTGAGTTCGATCCTCAGCACCACATAAAAATAAATAAATAAAATAAAGGTATTGTGTCCAATTACAATGAAAAATAATAAATATTTAAAAAATGAGATCTAACTTCACTGCATATACTGTTCCTCTCCCCCATCATTTCAAGCATATTATTCACCTTTCAAGGACTAATTCAGCAAGTTTCAACTCTGCAAAGAATTTCCTGAATTCCCCGAATAGACTTACCATTTCTTTTCGCTCCCTGTAAGAAGCATGCTCACCTGTCCAAATCCAAAGAGTAGACTAAGAGACACAAGAAGAATTTTACTTTCAAAATTAAATACTACATTTTGAAAATGGACTACCACCGCTGGACTTTCTATTCCTCTCATTGCTCCTACTATATTTATGTATTTATTTCTCTTGGTACCTCTAACCTCTTTATTATGTTCTAGCCCTGTTTCTTCCTCCTAATTGCTTATGACTTATTTATCTTTAATCTCTTCTCCTAATGCTGTGATCTGTTCTATTACTGTGATTGATTCTTTTCTTTGGGATTTTTTTTTTTTTTAAATCTCATGACAAGATCCATTAGAAGTAAAAGCAGTTCCTGGAGTAACTGGACAGATGTTAATAATTGTATTCTCCAAATTCATCTAACTGAAAAGTTCCAAAAGAAACCCCTCCAGGAAAACCCCTAACAACAGCACATCCTTTGTCAAGCCAGTGCCTTGTTGCTATTAGATGGAATTGAAATCCACATCAACGGAAATAATTTCATCAGCTAAAGGGATTCTGAATTCCAGCACAGAAGAATTGATGGTTCTCCCTGAGAGGTTGCAAAATTGGCAGCAAAGTATTCGGTGTTCACTAGAATGACAAAACAACCAATTGACAATGAATCAAAATGCATTCTGCTGTCATATATACCTAATTTTAATTAATTAATTAATTTTAAAAAACCAAACTGTTGATACTTACTTCACTTGTTCCTGGAACAAATTTCCTACCCCATTTGAACACAGAGCAGATGTAATAGAACACAGGCTGTGAAGTAAAACAGACCTGGGTTTGAAACTCAGGTCTTCTGCTGACTAGCCATGTGGCTTTGAAGATAGTCCTTAATCTCTTTGCTGCTACTTTATTCATAAAACATGAATGATATTTAATTTGTGCCATTGTTATAAGTACTTAAAATCATACACTAACAGCACTTGGCAAATAAATTTTGCATTGAATAAGCAAAACCCATTAAATAAGTATTATCCTTAGTATTTTTATTTTAGCATACCTCTAGTGAAGTTCACTGGAGATAATTTAGCATATATTAAGGTTGATTTGGGTGACTCTCCTTGACAATATTGCCCAAATTAAAAAGTTTCCAAAGTTTTATTTATTCTGTCTAATCCTAGGACTTATAAGTCAACATATAGGAAGGTAATTTCCGACCAATAAAAATTTTCCAGAACCATATTGCCACAGGAGAAAAGGGTGTAATTTACTAAGCACTGAGCATGATCTGGGCACTCTGTGCTAAGTACTCGCCATGCATTGACTTATGTAATCTTTACGACAGCCTTTTTAAGGCAGGGGCTATTGCCAATGAAGAAAACAAAGCCTCTGAGAGACTAAACAACATACCTAAACCCATACAGCAAAGCTAGGACTCACAAGCACATCTTTGGAGCCCTAGCCCTTTTTTTCCACCTCAGTATGGTTTCCCAGATATCCCAATCCTCTGTTGTTCTCTGGTCCTCCCACTACCTCACTTGGGGGCCAATTCAGTGTTTGTACCTGCTAAAGCCAAGCTAATGTGGCCTGGGGAGAAAAGTATCTTGACATTTGGAAGCCATGCCATTTTAAAGGTGCTGAAAGTTAAGGTTTCTTTTCTTTCTTTCCTTTTCTAAGGAGGGGAGAGGGAATGAGGATCTCACTGTGTGGCCAACACTGAGATAGAGATCGTAGGCACTAATAATCCTCCCACCTCAGCCTCCCAAGTACCTGGGACGAAATGATTCAATACTGTGCCTGGCTAAAGTTTCTAATAAACAGGGAACGCTCAACGTTGGTAGACATTCACAGTCCAGGAACTAGGTTTAACTTTCATTTCCAAACACTTGCTGGGGTCCTCAGTAACACTCACGATACAGTTCTGACCAGTGTTCCCTGCCTCTTTTTAACCACTGAAGAGACTAGAGCCAGCTTCTATCCACAGACCTCATCCCCACAAAGAGCAAATCATCCTCAGAGCTACTAAGGGAACATGTTCTCTGTTTCTTCATCAGAATTCCATTTATTTGCTTGGGCTTAATGAATGAGAAACATCAGGATTAAAGTGAAGAACATTCGGTATTGATATCCATCACAGACATCACTTTTTTTTTTGTACCAGGAATTGAACCCAGGGGTGCTTAATCCCTGAGCCCTGTTCACAGTTCTTTTTATTTTTTATACAAAAACAGGGTCTTGCTGAGCTGTTAGGGTGCTGAAAGCCTTGCTAAATTGCTGAGGCTAGCTATGAGCTTGCAGTCCTCCTGCCTCAGCCTCCTGGGCCACCAAGCTTACAGGTGTACACACCTCACCACAGATCACAGTCTTGAATGTTTTTGGAACAAGGAATCAGCATTCTAATCTGAGGACTTCTGAACTGAATCAAAACATTGGTCTGTGGTCTTTATTAAAGATAAATACAAATATCACTTCTAAGAGACATGTGGCTAACAGAACTATCAAAACAAAAATGTTCCAACTGTGCTTTATTGGTCAAGAAAGTTATGTTGATTTAATTCCTAAATTTTTGAGATGGAGTTTTAAGTTTCAAGCTTTAATAACCTTTCCTCAGAAATTAGTACTTTTCCTGGAAAATGATCATTTGCAATTAGTCAAGGATATTGGAGAGTCAGTAATTCTAACAGAATTCCTCTTGTTATAAATCAAATTGCCCTTAAAATCCTAAATAGCACAGAAGCAATATTTTTGTGCATATATATCTATATGTACCTGTGTGTTTATGTATGTGTATATATGCATGCATGTGTATGTGTACATATGAATATCTATCAATTTGTATGCATACGCATGTGTGTATACATAAATGCATGTGTTTATGTATGTGTATATGTGTATATATATATATATATATATATATATATATATATATATATGGGGGCCTGTATAATTATGTGTGCATATGTGCATTTATGTATATGTGTCCATGTGTGTTAGTCAAATCTGTGTTGCTGTGACCAAAATACCCACCAAGAACAACTTAGAGGAAGAAAAGTTTATTTTGGCTCATGTTTCAGAAGTCTGGCCCATGATTGGCCCAGTACATTGCTCTGGGCCCAAGATGAGGTAGAACATCATGGCAGAAGCATTTGGTGGAAGAGTGCTACTTCATTCATGGCAGTCAGGAAGCAAGGTTCAGGAGAAAGATGAATCTTTGCAGGGCACACCTCCAGTGACCTACCTCCTCCAATCATCCCCCATCTGTTTCCCATTACCACCCACTTAGTTCATTCAAATGGGCATGGACTGATTAGGATACAGTTTTCACAACGTAATCACTTCACCTCCAAACATTATGCAACACAGAAACTTTTGGGGACACTTTATATCCAAACCATGATATTCTGTTCTGGCCTCCAAAAGCTCATGCCCATTTCACAATGCAAAATACATTTACTCCAAGAGACCCACAGTCTTAACAGTCTCAGCACTGCCCAAATGTTCAGATCGAAATCTTCACCTGAGATTCTTGGCTGTGAGTACCTATAAAGATCAAGAACAATATATTTGATACACACGCGTGCACGCGCACACACACACACACACACACACACACACACACATACACACAAACACAGTGTCAAAGAGTGAACAGTTCCATTCCAAAAGGGAGGAATGGGGGTATAGAAAGAAGAAATGGATGGTGGCGCTACAAATTGGTGCAGCCAACCTGGAAAGCAATATGGTGATTCCTTAGAAAACTTGGAATGGAACCACCATTTGACCCAGCTATCCCACTCCTTGGTATATACCCAAAGGACTTAAAAACAGCATACTACAGCGACACAGCCACATCAATGTTCATAGCAGCAGAATTCACAATAGCTAAACTGTGAAACCAACCCAGATGCCCTTCAATAGATGAATGGATAAAGAAACTGTGGTATATATTCACAACTGAGTATCACTCAGCAACAAAAGAGAACGAAATTATGGTGTTTGCAGGTAAATGGAGTTGGAGAATATAATGCTAAATGAAATAAGCTAGTCCCCCAAACAAAGGGTGAATGTTTTCTCTGATAAGTGATGCTAGTCCACAATGGAGGGGGGGGGGCATGGGATGAGTGGAGGAATTTTGGATAGTGAAAAGGGGAGGCAGGGAGGGGGCATGAGGGTAGAAAAGATGGTAGAATGAGATGGTCATCATTACCCTAGGTACATGTATGATTGCATGAATGGTATGACCCTACTTTGGGTACAACCAGAGAAGTGAAAAATTTTGCCCCAATTGTGTACAATGAATTGGAGAACATCCTGCTGTCATGTATAGCTGATTAGAATATATAAATATATAAATTTAAAAAAAAAGAAAGAAGAAATGGGGTCAAAACAAGACCAAAACCCAGCTGTGAAAATAGGTCCTGTAACTCTGTGTGCAGCATCTAGGACACATGGTGGTGAGACGTTCTCCCCAGGTGGTTGGGCAGTCTTACCCATTTGGCCTTGCCAGTTCTAGTGCACATGGGCTCTCTTTTAGCCTTGCTTTCTCCATAGGCTGCTAGCAGCTTTTTACAGAGACAGTCCGTGTTACTGACATCTCTAAATTTCTGGAGGCTCCATTCCAACTTTGGCTTTACCTTCACAACTTCACACATCACCTTCTCAGGTGCAGCCAGATGAGATTCTGATGCTGCTATGCTTTGTCTGACTTCCCAGGCCTTCCATTTCATTGGAAGCCTCCATAACACCCTAACTCCAGCATACTGGAATTCCTGCAGAACCATCATCACATAGTTGAGGCCAAGATCTTTCTCCAGCTTGTGCAGTAGCTGAGACCCATGGAATCACGGCTGCAAGTACCCTCTGGATGCCTAGGCAGCTAAGCTTCGTGAAACAACTTCCTAGGCAGCCCCCCCCCCCCCCGGGGAAACAAGGTGCCACAATCTGTTCTAACAGGAAAATTTCTTCCTATATCCTTAAGCCTACAATATATCCAAACCATACCATTCTGTTCTGGTGTGGTCTTGCAAATTTCTGACATGCCCTCAAACCATGCAACCTATTGTCTCTGTTTGAAGTAGCCAGCCTGTCGTTAGTGACTCTAATCTCTTTAACAATCACACCTCTGTTGGCCCATGTTTTACCTGCACATTTCAGGTCAAACTTGCAAGTTTTTAAAATTCTTCAGCTCTGCTTTCTGCTCCCAATTCTCACAGTGCACCTGGATAATAGCTGCTGGCAAATCCATGCCACTGGCTGAATGTGGTGCTGCCTTGAAATTTCCTCTGCCAGAATAATTAGTCCTGAATTCTGCCTCACACAAAGTCTCAGCATATTAGCAAAATGTACACAAGTTCTTTGCCAGAAGATAACATGAGTGGCCTCTAGTTCAATTCCAAATAGAATTCTTATTCACCTCTGAAGCCTCATGAGCACGACCTTCATTGATTGTATTCTGATCTTCTGAGCGTTCACCAAAATCACCCATTATTCTCTGCTTACAACATTTTCAGACTTCTCCAGCTTGCATCTCCAAACTTTTCCAAACTCCTCCCACAATCCATTTCCAAAGGCTCCAGAACCACATGGTAAGATTAGTCATAGCAACAACCCCACTCCCGGATACCAATTTCTGTTAGTCACCTTTTCAGTACTGTGACCAAAACTCCTGACAAAAACAACTTAGAGAAGGAAAGTTTATTTTGGCTAATGGTTTCAAAGGTTTAGTTAATGGTCAGCCAAGTCCATTACTCTGGGCCCAAGTGAGGCAGAACAACATGATGCAAGGGTATGATGAAAAAAGACAGAGGGAGAACAGAGAAAGTGGCAACAGGGAAGATGAACCCCTCCAGAGTATGTTGAACCCCAATGCAAAGAAAAGGGGCCACCAACTCCAACTTTAAATCAAATTAAGGCCAGCTTGTATTTGTGTACACAAAGAGAGCTGATCAGCGACTGTCTGCCCTAACACGGGCCAGAGACCAGCACTCCAGCTTTCCAGGAACAAGGTTTTATAGCACAAAAAGTTGCAAAGGGAGTGTCTTAAGGATTTACAGATAACAGGATTTTTACAAGCATAATACAAAGGCAAATAGTAGGTTGATGATCTACATGGCTTAACATTTCAAGGTAGGGAATAAATTTAGATCTTAACACCATAATTTATGAGGCAGCACTAAGGTTTCAGGGAGGGTTGTTATCTGGTCAGGGAAAGCCAGGCATGGGTGAGTTCAAGGCATGGGCAGGCATTCCAAACAAGTTTAGAAATCACAGTGATTTATATCACAACAGAAATTAACTTTTCATGACTTTGTGACAAGGTGGCTCCCAATCTTGAGACGGAATTGGCTGGGTTCATCAGTGCATACTTTCAGTGACCCTCCTCCTCAGCCATGCCCCACCTGCCTATAGACACCACCCAGCCAATCAAACTAGGATGGACTCATGAGAACACAGTTCTTACAATCCAGTCATTTCATCTATGAACATTTCTGCATTAACACAGGAGCTTTTAGAGGACACGTCACATCCAAACCATATGTGAAAGTGTCTGTGCACACATATTGGTGAACATGTATGTATGGTTGTGTATGGAATTGTGCATATTTCTGTGTGTATGTATGAGTATATATATATATATACATTTGTATTATATATATATTTACATATGTATATACATATGTGTATATATATATACATTTGTATTATATATATATTTGTGTGTGTGTGTATCCAAGTTATACATGAGTACATATGTGTGTATGTGTTCTCTAGGAACTTTAGTAAGTATTCAGAAAATGTTGCTGCACACTGGGTATCTAGGAAATTAGAATTTCCTACCAATTACATAATATGTGGACTCTTGAATCTGTCTCTCTAGGTCTAATACAAACTCCACCTTTTATTAGTATCTGATGCAAGATATGTTCTGTGCCTCAGTTTCTCATTTGTTAAGTACGGATTATAGGGCTGGGGTTGTACCTCAGTGGTAGAGCACTTGCCTAGCATGAGTGAGGCACTGGGTTTGATCCCAAGCACTACATAAAAAAACTAAATAAAATAAATTTATTGTGTCCATCTATAACTAAAAATATTTTTAAAAACATAGATTACATTATACAAACTGGTATGAGGACTAAATAAAATACATTATTTAGTAAAGTGACTAATACATTAATAAATATTCTATATAATCTGCACTGTTTTTAAAGTTTGCAAATGTAATGTTCCTGGTAAGTTTGAATTTAGTAGTTTCGAGTTGTTTGAAGTTTGTTTTTTGTTGTTTTGTTTTGTTTTTGCATTTATATTCTCCTTGGGTTTATTTTCATAATTCTCAAAAATGTCTTCACTTCATGAGACAAACACTATGTGATTGAGTGCTGATTTTCTGAATGTATAGAGTAATGCTTAAAATTTTGAACTCAGTCCTGAGTTCAACTTGCCCCAACCACCTCTCAATTCTAATACATCTGACACTCAGATCCATCTCAGAAGGTTATGTTTCTTTCTCTCCCTAAGAAGTTACTACTAAGCCAATAACATTTTGGTGGTTGTTTTTTGAGGCTTTGGTTGGTTGCTTTTTCTTTTCTTTTTTTTTTTGCCTTGTTTAATTTTATTTTTATATTTTTATAATCTATAATGTCTTAATATTTAGAAAACATAGTAATATATGTAAGTGAAAACGATTTACTTAAATTCCTTAAATCATTGTTTCATCATTTATAAATTACTTTATTTATACACGTATTTATTGCTCCCACCCCATGGAAAAACCCACTTGTTTATTTGGTTAAACAAAAATAAAACAAGTTGCATAGAAACAATTTTAAGTCCAAAGAGACACCAACTTTGTTTTAAGGTTGTAGAAGCATCTCGTTTCTACCTTCTCCAGCCTTCTCTGTGGACCACAGCAGCACATTCAGAAGTCTGTTAGCTAACACAGGAGTTTTTGACTACTTTCCCATTGGTACTTCACCTGCTCATTGCTGTCATGCCTATGGCCTGCAATATTAACATTTAAGATTTAAAAGTAAAAGTCAAAAGAGGAAAGTGGGGGCAGGGGGAGGGGGGCAAAGAAAAATCCACTATTGCCTAACAGTTTTGAAAAAAATCTTTATTTCCCCACCTGAAATAATGGGATCAGCATTACCAAAGCCAAGGCCATTTAAAAAGTGCCAGGAAGCAGTTGGCACTCCAAGTGGGCTGACAGTCTGCTTTCTGCAGCCAGGGAAGTTATTCTGGTGGCACATATTTCTTCTGTCAGTTTGCCTGGAACAAATAATAAAAAAATTAGAGGTTTGACTTGTTCATTATGACTGACATCAGGCATAAGGCCTGTATCAGAGTCCCCTAATCCTGCATTTATTTTTCTTAAAATAAAATGCAATTAAGTCACATATTCTGTACATAAAATTAAAGCATTTTGCTGATCAAGCATGAGAACTAATGGACCATATTAGACAAAAACTATTAAAAAATACTAACAACTCTCCCACTCAAACTATACCTACCATGTTTGTTGACCTACTATCCCACCTCACCACCCCCCTCACAAAAAAAAAAAAAAAAAAAAGAATTCAGAGGTGAATTCCTGGAAATCATCTGTGGAAACAGTCCTTATGGAAGTGACTTCTAGATTGACATCTGGAGGATCAGCAGGAGTGAGCCAGGTAAGCACAGGGGAGAGAGACCTGCAGGCACGGATGCAAGATGTGCCAAGTCCTGACACTGAGAAAGAGCTCCCTGTACAGGAGACTAACAAGTGTTATTAATTAAGGTTTACTATATTGACAGATCATGCTGCACATTTGAACATAAGTGATAAATATGCTTCTTTCTGGCTTAGAGGAATCATTCTTAAGTCACAGAACTTCAGATAATTTAGCAATCAAATTAAAACTTTTATTTTTGAGATAAGGACATCTAAGTCTGCAGATGAAGGAAAGGGCAGAGAGAGAGAGATGTTGTGAAGGTAGATGACATGGGCACCTATTATGTGTCAGGCAAGAGACATTGTACACATGGAATAGATGAGGAGGCATAGAAATGTCAAATTGCTCGCTCAAGGCCTCAACTTTAGTGACAATAGAGCCAGGATTCAACCCCAAATATACAATGCTTCAAAATCTAGGACCATTTTCACTATATCACTTGGAATTTGTACTGGTTCACCCACAACAGCACTGAAATGACTGATTTGTGTATTTATTCCTGCACTAGCCTAAAAACTTCTGGGTGTTTTTTGTTTTTTTTGTTTTTACTTGCAGGCCCATTTCCTGTCCGATGGATGAATCCAGTGAGATAGGGGATGAATGAATGGGTGGATGAATGAACAAATATTTGAGAGATTAATTGAATGGATTTTTCTGAGGGTCTATCCAAGAACCTTTCAAGAGTATTGTGATACTCACAGATTTAAATCTAATTAATCACATTTCAAAATCTCAACAAATTCTACCACAATTTTAAGTAAAACATATAAAGAGGAATGACTCTGAATAAAGTTATAAGTGATAGAACCTCCTGGTTCTGCCCACAGTATAAGTTCCTTGCAGGCACAGACCATGGATAGTTTGTCCTTAATATTTGTCCTCTGAACACATTTAGCATGCCTATACTGAGAGTCTAATCAGTCAACAATTCTGATTAAAGTCATGTATGGCTGGCTCTTTAAATGACAGAAAATTAAGTCCAATGTTGAAAATAACATTTTCTGCTGAACAAATAATTCCAGTCTTATCCTTCCTTAGAAGATGAAGAGGGCTAATGGTTTACCACATGAAAAATCATTATTTACTGTCTTCATACTGAAATCCTAAAGATGCTACCAGACATCAGACCAAATGTTGATTATGTGCGGGAATGATATAGACAATATGTAGCCACTGGTACATACAGGCACCAACCATTCACAGTGGATAACCCATCCCAGTGGAAGGAGGCCTCAAAACATCAGGGTAGATGCCAGTGTAGATAACATGTCTGATGCGTTGTGTGGGACAGAATCTTCAGCCCTGCTCACAGGTGCTTAGAAATAAGGAGAAAAGTAGGTTGAAGAGTAAAGGAAAGTTAATGAGAGGGAGGAGGGCCATGGAACTAAGCTATAATGCATGGATTTGCTTTTAGAAATACAATATAGTTTCTAGACCTGAAACACACTATTAAGAACAATCTTGTAGCAAGGCACAGAAGTTACTGCAGAACTAAAACTGCAGAACTACAGAAAGCTTGCATATTTGGTGCTAGATAATCTGAATATTCAGCCAGAGGTCCTGACAAATGAAGGAATCAGTCCAGTGATTTTGGGGGGTTATATCAAACCTTTAAGTTGAACCAGATTATCTGATTTAGCTGTAAGGATATTCTTTTCTGAACTTGAAAAGAATAACAAATGTGTTGGCAGGCCCATCTTCCATTCTTCTTTCCTCCTTTTCTTGCTTTTCTGTCTGAATTACCCTGTGGCAGATACAGGGGATTCTTTGCTTTGTTCTGGACACGTCACTAACTCTTAGAATGACCTGCTGCTTATTCGGGTATTTCCAAGTCTTCTCTACTTTCAGAGATAGAACTAATCATCCCACATCTGTGATTCCTGGCAGCACTGCTGCTTTGGAATAGTGCCTGGTTGTGGTTTGAACTGCAGGTGATTAGACTTCTCAAGTAATTCATCTTGAATTACCCAGGACTACCATGAATATTAGAACTTATATTTTAAAACTTGTTGGAATAAGGGAGTATGTTAATAGTTGTATTAAAAATGTTTACA
The DNA here is from genome assembly GCF_052094955.1 of Ictidomys tridecemlineatus. Lineage (NCBI taxonomy): Eukaryota > Metazoa > Chordata > Mammalia > Rodentia > Sciuridae > Ictidomys > Ictidomys tridecemlineatus. Next base: position 133,299,235 of record NC_135482.1, read on the forward strand.
TGGACCTAAAAGGTCTTTTATGTCCTATTTCAACAGAAATTAAAACATTTTGTGGACACCTAAATATAATGGGCACTTGGCACTGTGCCCACTGTGTCTGATGAGTACATTGTCCCTGAGTACACATGGGCTCACATCTACATTTTTCTCACTTATACAACCTACATCTGAGAGGGGCTTCTCCAAGGGAGGAAAGAGTTAGTTCTAAAATCTGGTGATGAGACAAATTTGAAAGAAAGATCATACAATTCAACATCAAGAATGTTCTTTAAAGGAGGTTTATATATTTTTATGGAATTATTTCAAATAACTAATAACTCTTTAAAATTTTTTTGAACTCAGAACTAAGGCTACTGTGGGCGTTGGCAGTCATCTGCTTTGTGTGGGCATATGTCACTTTAGAGCAATATTTGAGTTAATCTGAAATAAAATAACTACTCCTTGCATGATACTTCCCAATTGACAAAGCATTTTCATATATATTATTTATATGATATGCACAATGACCTGAAAGCTGGATATAATTTATTTTTTATTTGGTAGCAAGAAAAACAAGCCTCAGACAGATTAAATGACTTATCCAAGGTCACACGACTGTTAGTAGAGTCTGGGAATCATGCCCAATTCTAATTCCAGAATCTCATTTTCTTTTCACTACTTTATGTGCCCAGAGGAAAAAAGCGTCTATGTGAACACGTGCATAAAAATGCTGAGCTCATTTTCTGAGTAGACTGATGCTCTTTTAGAAAACTTAATCGCATTTTTGGAAATGTAATTTTGCTGTGGATTTAGTTCTAAAACATTTTAATAAGAAGATGGTTGGCAAAATTTTTTTTCAGTGGAAGTCTGAACTGAATGATATTTTTAATTTATTTTTATTTCTGTGGATCACAAACTTTGGTCAAAATAATGATAATTATGTCAAAAATGTAAAGATAGTTTAGACATATTTTAATTTCAGGTTGCAAGTCTTTGTTCTTTAGATTGTCCCAGTTCCCTCTTATTTGTTTCTCTTCCTAGTCTCTTAAACCTATCCACCTTGAGTAAACAAATGAAAATATACTTGACTTGGAGAGTTTTCTTTTATCAATTCTTTTGCTCCTGAAAAGGGCAATCTCCTCACAAAAGAAACAAATGGAAGGAAGTAAATGGCATTGAGCTAGTCTGATCTTAAAAAAGCCAAAATTGTGCAGGGCATGAAGACTAAATCATATATTATCTCGAAGAAAAAATGCAAGCTTATTAAAATCAGTATGGATCTTCACTCTTCACATGAAAATTAGGCAAAACAGGGAATGAAACTTGGGCTGGGGCTGTAGCTCAGAGGCAGAGAACTTGTCTAGCATGTGTGAGACACTGGGTTCGATCCTTAGCACCACATAAAAATAATTAAATAAAATAATTAAAAAGAATAAAAACATTAAAAAAAATGAATGAGACTTTAGGGATTTCAAAAGAACATGAACCAAAGCCATACAATACATAAACTCACTATGTCAAGTACAAATGAGAGGGATGGAGAAATAGCTCAGTTGGTAGAGTACTTGCCTTGTATGTACAAAGGCTCTGGGTTCAATCCCCAGCACCACCAAAAACAAAACAACAACAACAAAGTACAAAGGAGATAGTTTGGTCAGACTTACATGAGCTAGTCTGAACAAAATGAAAATTATATTAAGTTTGTAAGGTCAGGAAGTAATTGAAAAAATTGAATGTGTACATGTCATCTCAGTTCAATTTAACTTTGATTATTCACAGAAGAAATATTGGGGAATATTTATAAGATTTTTTTCTGATATGTATTTCTGAAGCCTTAAAATACTTATGTATTACTTTATTCAGAGATGGAAATTAATTTTACAAATGTATTTTACATATCTTACATCTTATTTCATTTGCAATAGGAATACATATAATTATACTGCGGAGCTTTTGGATACACAACGTAATTTTGTTGTAAATTCTATATTTTTTAATTTTTTGGTCTCTAGATTACAAAATAAAAGGCATATTTCAGGTTCAGTCCCCTAAGCTAGATTGATTTATCTACGACTTATCTTCAACCTGCACCCTAACCAGAAAGCCAGCAGTTCAAGCAAAGGCTGCAGGTACAACCTGGCTCAACACAGCAAGGAAAGCCTTAAAGCAATTTTTGCACATTATGTGTTCCTTGTGCTCAGGCAAATTTGTTGCCATAGTAGTAAATTTCATTTGAAAATCCAAGAACAATATTTGTTGCCCCATATTTTCCTGACGGACACATGGAATAGTCCCAGAACTTTGCATACAAACATTAGAATGAAGAGGAAATAGTCAATAATGATAAGTTGCTTTGCTGGGCAGGTGGGGTTGGGGGGATACTTTTAATACCTATTTATGGAAGATCTAAAAGTTTAGGCATGTATTAAGTGCTATGAGGAAAACACAACACCAACCTCAAAGAATTCAAAGGGGTTTAATAGCTGCTCAATAAATGTTGACTGAATCAGTATATGACTGCTTGCTGTTGTAAAAAAGATGATAGAACTAAGCAACTTAGCAAGATCCTACATCAAAATAAAATAAAAAGGGCTAGATATGTGGCTCAGTGGCTAAGTTCCCCTCGGTCCCAATAGCAATAAAAACAATTTTTTTTAAACTGATAGAAACACAGATAGAGAAGCCAGGGTGACAGAGTAAATAAAAATATCAGGCAAAGCCAGGTTCAGTGGTGCACACCTGTAATCCCAGCAGCTTGGGAGGCTGAGGCAGGAGGATTGCGAGTTCAAAGCCAGCCTCAGCAAAAGCGAGGCACTAAGCAACACAGTGAGACCCTGTCTCCAAATAAAATACAAAATAGGGATGGGGATGTGGTTCAGTGGTCGAGAGCCTCTGAATTCAATTCCTGGTACCAAACAAACAAACAAACAAAAACAAACAAACAAATAAAAACACCAGGCATGAATGCAATGAGGGGGATAATAGTAGGTTTGGTTGGCATTAGACAATCCAGGGGAGAAATATAGTACAGAAATATCTTCTTACAGTTAAAGATGTGGCCAGGTGCAATGGTGCACACCTGTAATGCCAGCTGCTCAGGAAGCTGAGGCAGGAGTATCATGAGTTCAAAGCCAGCCTCAGCAACAGTGAGGTGCCAAGTAACTCAGTGAGATCCTGTCTGTAAATAAAATACAAAAAATATGGCTGGGGATGTGGCTCAGTGATTGAGTGCCCCTGAGTTCCATTCCCAGTACCCGCTCCTCCCTCACAAAAAAAAAAAAAAGACATAAGTGAATTTTACCAGAAAGGAAAAAAAGAGTTAACTAAAACACTAGAAAAAACTTGACTTCATTGATAATACACCATATTGTATCATCTTAAAGTATAAATTGTAAAATAAACTCTGAAGACTTTAATTAAGTCTTGCCATTCAAAAGATCTTCAATATTTTAAAACTTCCATTTTTTCCAACCACTTGAGCTTCTAGGATGAATAATTATATATTGTTAATTTTTTCCCCATAGTAATCCTTGAATAGCTTTTGAAATTAGTTTTTTAATCTAGAGAAAGGATACTATGCTACAGATAGGATGATGTGAATGCCCAAAAGTAAAATTAATAATGAGTGCACTTTAGGAAAGACCAGTGCTCATGAAATTTATGACATACCAGCAAATTCTTAGCTTCATTTTCTTCAATTTTACTTTTAATAAAATTACACAGAACAATAACTAGTAAAAACTGAGAATACTTTTTACATCTTCACAATGAACTTTTGATCCACTAGAATTAACAGAATCAGGACTAGAAGCAGCAGATCATCATCTTGACATAGTTGTTGAAGTCTGGCAAGGTTCAAAGAGTACTTGGCAAATTGGAAAAAGCAAAGAATGCAAAAGCATGATATTTTAGGTCTGTGACATTTTGGGTATAGGAACTTTTTGGATTAGAAAACATAATAAATCTTAAAAGGACAATTTCTACCTAGGCTTTATGAGAGATAGGCATTGTTAACAAATACATTAATATACAATTCTAACAAAGATTTCTTCTTTCTTATAACTAACATATAGCTGAGAGTTATCTGCTGCCAAGACAGGTTTTAGCCCTTGTCACTGTCAACAGAAACTTTTAAAAAATTTATTTATTTGTTCTAATTTGTTATATATGACAGCAGAATGCATTTCAGTTCATAGTACACAAATGGAATACAATTTTTCATTTCTCTGGTTGTACACAAAGTACAGCCACACCATTCATGTCTTCATACATGTACCTCGGGTAATGCTGTACATCTCCTTCCACCATCTTACCCCCATACCCTCTCCCTTCCCTTCCCTCCCCTTTGCCCTATCCAAAGTTCCTCCATTCCTCCCATGCTCCCCCTCACTCCCATTATGGATCAGTATCCACTTCTCAGAGAAAACATTCAGCCTTTGGGTTTTATTAAATTTTTTATTTGTTTTAATTAGTTATACATGACAGTAGAATGCACTTATATACTTTGGTATATCATACATAGATGGGCTATAATTTCTCATTTTTCTGAGTATACATATTTTAGAATCACATTGGTCATATAGTCACATACACACATAAAGTAATAATGTCTGTTTCATTCTACTATCTTTCTTATCCCCACATCCCTGCCTTCCCCTCCTTTCACTTCCCTCTACCTAATCTAAGGTAACGCTGCTATTTTTTTTTTTTTTGCATTACAATTCTTAATACGCATATACACCACAATTTTTGTATCTTTGTATATAGAATATGTTGACACCCAACTCAGGTCTTCATACATGTATTTTGTATAATGATGTCCATCACATTCCACCAGCCTTTGGTTTTATGGAATGGGCATACTTCACTTAGCTTGATATTCTCCAACTCCATCCATTTACCTGCAAATGCCATGATTTTATTATCTTTTAATGCTGAGTAATATTCCATTGTATATACCAGTTTCTTTCATCTATTGGAGGACATCTAGGTTGGTTCCACAATTTAGCTATTGTGAATTGAGCTGCTATAAACATTGAGGTGGCTGCATCACTATAGTATGCTGTTTTTAAGCCCTTTGGGTATAGGCCAAGGAGTGGGATAGCTGGGTCAAATGGTGGTTCCATTCTAAGTTTTCTAGGGAATCTCCTAACTGCTTCCCAGATCTGTTGCACCAATTTGAAGTCCCACCAGCAATATATGATTGTACCTTTTCCCCACATCCTCACCAATACTTAATGTTGCTTGTATTCTTAATAACTGCCATTCTGATTGGAGTGAGATGAAATCTTAGAGTAGTTTTAATTTGCATTTCTCTAATTGCTAGAGATGTTAAACATTTTATATATATATATATATATATATATATATATATATATATATGTTGATCCATCATATATCTTTTGAGAAATGTCTGTTCAGTTCCTTGGCCCATTTATTAACTGGGTTATCTGTTTTTCTAGTGTTAAGTTTTTCAAGTTCTTTATATATCCTGGAAATTTCTGCTCCATCTTATGTGCTTGTGATAAAAATTTGCTTCCTATTCTGCAGACTCTCTGTTCACCTCACTGATTGTTTCTTTTGCTGAGTAAGGATTTTCAGTTTGAAATCATTCCATTTATTGATTCTTGATTTTATTTCTTGCACTTTAGGGGTCTTGTTAAGGAAGTAGGGGCCTAATTCGACATGATGAAGATTTGAGCCTACTTTTTCTTCTATTAGGTGCAGGGTCTCCAACAGACTTTTCTATCCTACAAACCTGATAATGTTCAAAACCCTTTCAAAAAAAGGTCCAGAATTCCCATTAAAATATACCTGTACTTTCTTTGTTTATTTTCTTAGAGTTTTTTCTATGCTTTTTTTAATATGTTAAAGTAATACAAACATAACACAGTTTTTCCAAAGACCTGAATAATAAACACATTTCTTTCATTTTAAACTTTTTGAAAAGTACTGACATATTTGACCTTCTCAGTGATATTGTTTAGAAAGGAATGTTTGAATTTCATTTGATAATATATAATTTGGTCTTGTAACTGTGTCGCCACTTAAGTTCACAATGTCTCAAGCAATTCACAGAATAATATCTTAATTTTAAGATTATCTTAATAAAATATAGATTTGTTTTAAAAATTTGAACTTACCTACTCTATTATGAATGCTAGTGATAGATTAGAATATGAATGCCAATGTCCAGATCAGTAAGAAAATCAGGAAAATTTGATTCTATTCAAGAAATGAAATTTTATTTTCAAAAGATACAATAGCAACTATCAAAATCATTGAAACTTCCTACACACATGGGCTCCTTAGCATCTCAGGATCCCATTGTACCCCAGCACTATATTAATAATTTTACTCTGTTTTAAAAAAATATAAGTAGATTGTAAAAATATTAAAAGTCTGAACCTATCAATTCATTTTGGAAATAAAGACATTCACTTCATTAGAACCAATAAAAGCAAACTTGGAATGTGGATCCTTTTTTTAATTTTCCATAATACTAGGGTGAGAGCCCTGAGAGGACAATGTTCTGAAGATGTACAGTGAAGTCTAACCAGGAGGAAGTGACCTGCAGAGGAGGAAGCAAGGCAAGACATTGCAGTTCCAGAAAGCAATGAGGTTCAGGAAATTTAAAAAATGGTAATAGAAATAGGGCATAGTGGGTTTGGCTCAGAGGAGGAAGAAAAGACATATGATTATAAAAAATGGAGGCAAGTGATTAGAAAAGGTCCAAGTAGAATGTTTTCTGTCTTAGGGTGATATAGAACCCAGTGCTTAAGTTTTACCTGAACTTACTAATAGGGGGAAAAATATATTTCCCTGTTGCTAAAGAAAAATTCTAGGCAGAAGCCAAAAAAAAAGTGAGTATAGTATATACCCAGAAATGTCATCCTACACAGGTATCCAACATTAGTTCTTAGAAAAGTAATAATAAAATGTATAAACTTCTAGTCTAAGAAAAAAGAAAAAAGTCACATTGATCAATGCAGAAATGAAAAGGGAGACATCAATACAAAGCACAGTCATTAATAAAATAATGAAAACATTATTAATAATATTTTTCCAACTAACCTGAAAGTTTAAACAAAGCGGTCAGATCCTAGGAAAAAACCAGTATACTGAAATTTATTCAAGAAGAAATTTTTAAAAATATTGTCCTATATGTATTAAAGAAATTGAACCTAAAACTAAGTATTTTCTCCCCAAAAAGAAAAAAAAAAAAACCCTCCAGGTACAAATGGGCTCAATAGTGAGGGTAAGAAAGAATACTGTCAATCTTACGTGAACTCTCCCAAAGAATAAAGGAGATAGGATGCTGCAACTTACTTATGAGTGCAGCATAGTTTTTATGCCAAACAGACATTATAAGAAAGAAAATTAAAAGCTAATCTCTCTCAAAAACACAGGTGTAAAAAAGTCTTAAACAAAATACTACCAAATATTTACCAGTGTATAAAAAGTATTGTCCATCATGATCAAGTTGGATTTTTTTCTAGGATTCAAAGGTAGTTTCCCATTTGAAAAGCAATGAATCCAATTTGTTAGATTTACAAATAAAAAAGATAATATAATAAAAGAGATGCAGAAAAATATTTAATATTTTTTAAAACTTATTTGTGATTAAAAAAATTGTTTTTCAAAAAACTAGAATAGAGGGCATCACAGACTAAAGGTGGTCGCACACTCTTTGCTACTCCTCCCACTGAGAAGTGGAATCTAATTCCCTCCTTGGATCTGGGTTTATCTTAGTGACATTCATAAGAGCAGAATACGACAAAGGGATATTCTGGGACTCCTAGAGTTGGTCATAAAAATTCTCCGAGTTTCCACTCAAAGTTTTTTTCAACACCATCTCTGGTAGTCTTGACCTGCCATGTAGAAATCCAACTATACAGAGACCATCATGCTGGGGAGGCCCTATATAAGCACCATGGTGAATAGTTCCAGCTGAGCCAGCCTTCCAATCACTCCCACCAAAGGGACACACGTGAGAGAAGCCACCCTTCACCTGAGTACCCCCAAATGACTTCTGTCAATACCATTTGAAAATGAAATTTTTTCCCCGAGCTGTGCTCATTATTAACGTAGCTATTGAAAAATCAAGGACATCTCATACTTAAATGGGATGGGATAACAAATGTTACCAATTATTTTCTGACTAGCTAAGGAAGATCTGAGACATCAGGAAATGCAGGAATGACATCCATAATCTCCTTTTACTTCTCTAGAAAAGAAGTTGGCAAACATTTTCTGCAGAGTCCTAAACAGGAAATATTTTAGGCTTTTCAGACCAACAGGCAAGAAAAAAAAGAGAAATAGTATGTAGTTAATGTCCTTCTATAGCAAGGGAGAAAACAAACATCACAAAATTTTTCTTAAAAACATTCAAACATAATGGTTATATACAATTTATAAATAAACATATACAATGATTATATATAATATATTTATATATTTTAATACATACCTACTGAGAAGAATGTAATGGTTATAATAGCATTGATTTTAATTAAGTTTCAAAATGAACATGCCCTATATCAAATAAATTGAAAGTGTTCATCTACAAAAACCATTCTAAGCTCATAGACTATACAAAAAATAGGTAACAGGCCAGAAGGAGCCACAGGTTAGTTTGTAACCCCTGCACTGAATGTGCTGCAATATAAAAAATGTAAATAAACTAGATTTTCTTGAAGCTTCCCTGCATTTTCTTGAAGCTTCCCTGCATTTAGGAACACATAAGGAGAGAGTTGTTTTTGTTTTACAGGCTTTTCTACTGCTTTGGCAGAGCAGGACAGGTCTACACACATTTGTAGAGGGCCTTCATGTGATCCCCATAAGTAAGGAAATGCAAAACTCTATCCTTCAGTTTCCTCCTTCCTTTTTCTTTTTTAAATTTTTTTCTGCATTCCTTGATTCACTTAAGATCCCATTTAGAAAGCTGCTCCATCACTCTGGCATAGAGTCCTGGGATAGGTTCTATTCCTCTAAAGAATACATATTTGGGTCTCGGGCTTCAGGGTGACTCATTCTCCATCTGTAACATGTCCTCTAATTGACTTTAGGCATCTTCACCAACAGAAAACAATTTTTTTTCCAAAGCAAAATTTTTCCAACCTCAATCATTTAAGTTGGATTTAAAACTGCTTTGAATCTGATTAAAATAGAGGCCAGTTACTTCTCTGCGAGTACCCTCTGTACCCTAGGGATAATTCCAACTCTTCTTCTAAGCGTGTGACAATGTCTCCTTGACTACAGGAAGTGTGTTGCTAAGAAGCGCATTGTTGTGTTTGATCTAAGACAGAAACCAACACCATCAATGAAAACAGTTGTGTGGCACAATGGCTTCCTATCAGTGATTAACTGTGAGGTTTTTGTTAAAACCTAACAGACTGCATCCAGAAAACAATGTGATTTGAGGCAAATCCACATTCTAAGAAAAATTCCAGTAACTCCTACTAAAAATTGTACACTATCATTAAATAAATTCACATGTTGCTAGCAAATAAATACTTTTTAGACAATCGAATTCAATTACTCTAGGAGTAAAACAATACTATGTTGGAATAAACAGCACTTTAGCTGTCATGACTAAGCATCCTCCCATTCTCCCATTTTATTTCTTTGCGTGAAAACATTTGTTTTGCAATTCTAGTAGTGTAGAGGTTTGAAAACTAAGTTATTTTAAAAATTCTCTAGTAGCACTATTGGTTTGAAATGATAGAGGTGAGTGAAAAATGCTTAAGATATTTGTACAAGCAGATGAATCGCCTTAAATTAGAATTTCTTCATTCTCTTTTGTGCTTAGAATTTCAAAGGAGCTCATATCCATCCTCAGACTCTTACATGATGTTTTATTTGCATATACTGCCTTATAATGGGTGAGTTATATGTATATCTTATATTTCCTATTGGGGAATTTATCAGCCCCTTGCCCACATATTTCCATCTAGAGAACTCTAACAATGATAGGCCAAATTAGGTTGATAAAATTACCAGCTTCGATGAGTTCCCACCAATCTGAGCATTTTCATCTTGATAAGGAAATGAAAGGATCCATGTGAGCGTTGTCTGCTTTTGTAACAGGATTATATTTTAGCTTACTTGGGTGAGCGGGGGTGAGGTGCTTTACTCTGGGATATAATAAATATATTCCAGAGTAAATATATTAATTAGGACCCTAAGGAATTTAGCATCTTTTGCTTACCCAACATGTTAAATATATATATATCATGCTTTTTCTATTAGAATAGGCTCTTTTATGGGAACAATAAATTTTCAATCTCTCTCTCTCTTTTTTTATTTGTCTCAACTGAAATACAGCACCATCTGTAAGCCTGGGAGAGACCATTCCTAGAAGCACAATGAAGTTTCCTACAGTGAATTTGGTCACTTTGAAAGGTCAGATTCATCAGAAGACTCATTAGCTTCTGGGTTTGTTTGTCACCTGGGAATGGAATGGAGGAATCATGCCAAAAGATTTCTTTACTCAGTTTGGAGTGCTTTTCTTGAAAGGACATAATGTGTTCTATTTACAATTCTTATGTCTCTTCAGGATTGCTCCATTTCGTCTCTGGGTGTAATGGAAAGGATAGCATGTTTTGATATAAATAACTATATATGGCAAAGAGGTTCTTGTCAATTGATTGGTTTTTAAGTGAGTTCTACTTTTAGCAACTAACAGGAGTATTTCACTTTTCTCTGAATTTTCCCAAAGTATGTATTATGTATTATGTATTTTCCCTTAGTATGTATTATGGGTTGAAGTGTATTGCCTCAAAATTCATAGGTTGAATTCTAATCCCCCCTCAAAATCTCCAGAATGTGTATTTACTTGGGGATAGGCTCTTGAAAGGGATAATTAAGTTAAAATAAGGTCAGTAGGGTAGGCTCTAATTCAATATGACTGGTATCCTTGTAACATGAGGGGAGTAAGATACAGAGAGGAGACCATATAAAGACACAGGAAGAGAGTGCCATCCACCAGCAAAAGAGAGAGGCCCCAGAAAAAACCAACCCCATGGACACCTTGATCTTGGATACCTCCGTCTGCAGAAGTGTAAGAAAATATATTTCTATTGTTTTAGCCACTTATAGTCAGGTTCTTTGTTTTAGCAGCCTCACCTAACTAATACATTATGCCACATTGGTCAATAGTTATGTATGCATATATGGTATTTTAACTCCTAGGGCCTCACCTTATGTGTTCTTTGGAATCAAAGTTCATGTACTAAACATTCCTGTGTCCTCAACAAACACTCCTTTGCACATAGTAAATGTTTAATAAATATAAACTGAATGAATAAGGTTGTTTAATTTTAAAATACAGAAATGGTACAATTTTTTAAGAAATATTTAAAACAAACTTGAAAATATACTTTTAGAAAGACATTTAATTTTTAAACACAGTATTAAGGAAAAAGATATAAAATGTATTATGATGTTCTACTATGAATACTAATATATTATAATCTTGAGATAAATATATATATATATATATATACACACACATATATATTTATATTCATGAGTGATTATATTAGTTCTCTATTGCTCCTATAACAATTGAAGGGCCTAAAACCATACAAATCATTCTCTTAGGGTTCTTGAAGTCAGAAATCTTAAAACAAGGTGTTTGCAGAGATGGTTCTTTCTGGAGCTTTCAGGGAAAAATGTTTCCTTCTCTTTCTTTCCCAGTTTCTAGAAGTTGCCTACATTCCTTAGTTTCTGACTCTTTTCTCCATCTTCAGAGGGCATCTTTTCAACCTCTGGTTCCATCATCATGTCTCCTTTTTCTGACTTTGATTCTTGTGCTTCCCTCTTAGAAAGAACAATGACCTGGGGCCCCCATCTCAAAATCTTTAAGGACGTCTGTGCTGTCCCTTTTACCATTTCAGATAATGTATTCACAGGCCTCAGGCATGAGGACATAGACATCTTTGGGGGATCATTTGTCAGCCTACATGAACTTGGGCGGGTTCTTGGGCTAGTCACGGCAAAGAGGCTGAGGCACAGAGAAGGAAATGGGACAAGTCCTGCTTGGAGCACAATCCTAGTAAAAGCAGTGGGCAGGCAGAGGGCCAGTGCTCGGAGACACATCACACTCAGGAGTCATACAAATATATGGAAGAAAAGGTTGTTCCCGGGTTCTATCAAGCCTTCTACTACATTAAATTAACTTTTAACTTATGTAGTAGAATGCAGAGATAGAAAAATATTAATTCCATTCAGATCATGAATCTTGGTAATCGTTACAGGCCTGTGTCCTATAAAGTACTTAAACCTTACAATAGCATATTAAAACATAATTTGATATAGCTTAATCACTTTAATAGAATTGCTGAGAAAGTGACACCATTAAATTTCAGAAATCTGTGTATAATGACTATATCTCTAGAGGAAGTGCAGAATATAGAGTTTAATAATTTATTCAGAGATTATGATCAATTAGGCATTATGGGGGGGAAATTTTACAAAACAAATCTACAAATGAGCAAAAACCAAAACAATTTCAGTTTTGGAAATAAATGGTAAATTTGATATAGTTTTTTTTTTGCCATAATTTTCCAGATCTATTATCTACTTTTCTTAATTAGACCCAACCTTATAGCCATATGAAATGAACACACTTTGTGAATATCTTTAATCTTTATACCCATATCTGTTTACCAAACCTAGATTTTTAAGATTCTTCTTTTCTTTTTTTCAATTTTTTAAGTTTGTTCTAATTAGTTATACATGACAATAGAATGCAAGATTCTTCTCAACTATAAAACTAAGTCATATTTTTATGACCCAGGGAATGTTAAACCCACTAAAAATTGTGAAAAATTTCACACCCACATACCCACACACACATTTTTTCATGCCATAAAAACATTCAAGACATACAAAGGCATCTAAATAAATTTGAAACCCTTAAAATATAACATATATAGCAAACATCACCAGAACTGTTTTTAAATAGTCACTGTCATTTATATATTTGAGCAAACAGACAAATGCAATATCCTACATCACTGAGTAGAGTGATGAATTCTTCTTCAGGTTTTAGTTCTCTATTAGCTGCACATTAAGGTAAATCACACAACTTTTCTGAGCCTCAGTTTCCTCCTCTGAAGCAAGAAGGGATTAAATTAAGGGATTGTATAACTTGCTTCCCATTCTCAGATTCTATGATTTTTAAGCCTGAGTCCTCATTACTTGTATAATAAACCCCTATTATGGTGAATTTCATACAAGATTTATAACTTTTAGTCAAAATATAGAAAGGAAATCAATGTTAGAATCCACATATAGTTTCTATAAGATCTGCAGATAAAACAACCAAGGAGAGAAATTAAGTAAAAAGAAGTATTGGGATCTATTGTTAAAAAGGAAAAAACATAATTTCCTTATATACCACTGTGTCTTTCCACATGTCTCTAGACTCTATCTGTGTGATCCAGCTGTAGTAGGTACTCTAGGAATTCAGGTGTATTTTCCAGTAAGAGTTTTTGAAATATAAGTGAGATGAGAAAACAAAAACAGAAGGGTAATAGTTAGCTGATGTCCTTGGCAAAAAAATTAGACAACTACATACAGATGCGACCTTAGGTCTGTGATGCAAAGAGCATACACACAAGCTGTTTTGACATCCACCCAAGACAAGAAAACAATTTGTATAAAAAGCATTGAGAGTAGAGATCCAGCAGAGGACTGTGAACCCTTGGCAGGGATAGAAGGTAATTCTGCCACAGCAAACTCTTCATTTCATGCCTTTCTTATCATTACACATTTAAGTCTAAATGCTCTGCTACCTGACTGTGGCCCACCTGGCCTGTCCACCTGCACTGATGTCCCCAGGACCATTGGCTGTGAATGGAAAAGACTAAGGTGTCTGCAGAGAACAGATGGGTGCATATGGCTGTAGGCAGTTCAGTCTTCCCAGAATTACCAGCTTGTTCTGGCAGAAGAATTTAGAAAATAAACCAAAGGAACCACTCGGTTCAGACAAAGCAAAACATCACTACTTCCCACTTTGCATGCATAACTGAGAAACTGTATGGATAACTGAAAGCTACACACGTTAGTTCTGTTGATTATGAAAAGCCAGGAAATAAATAGAGTCATTTTCTGGGACCAGAAAAGAATGACTTTCATTTTATGTCAGTTAATGAACTGGGTTATTGGGGGCTGGGGTAGGAGAAGGTATTTTGTTTTTCCAAAGAATGTTTAAAAGTTAAACAAACTGGTCAGGGATGCGACTAAAAGCCTTTCAACAAAAATTTTCCCTGACCACTAAACAAAATTTGACCCATGAGGAAGACAATGGTCTTAGAGACAAAAGAAATATAAATAATGACCTAGTTATTTTTATCAAAGGTATAATCTGAGCTGCTTACAACACCAGTATTTGCTCCCTAGCTCCTGGTCTAAATTAGGTATGTACAGAAGAAAATCTGTGTAATTTCCCTAAAGACATAATAGGAACTATTTCATTGTTCAAGAAAAACCACATTCTCCAGTGAAGTCCATGTAAGAAAATGTCCTTCATGATTCCTCCACTCTTCATCCCCGGTTTGTGACTCAACACTTCATTGCTGACCTCAGGGACACGGTAGGCACATTTACTAATAGGCAGGTGTCCTTACTTGGATTTCAGAGCCTATTACAAGAGTGACCTAAAACCAAAAGCATGTAGAGAATTTCTCTGGAATGCAGCGTCTCCTAGGAATCTTCTGAAAGCAGGCCCTAGGAGAGGAAGAGGTCCAGGTTGCTCAAACACTAAATTTTGCAATATCAGAGAACATTAGATCCAGAATGGTAGGTCAATGTTGTAGCACCCAAGACTGAAGCAGTCAAAGCAAAAGACTGATTGATGTGCAGGGGGTAGCTCTCTCACACTCTGGCCCTCCCCAGGAGTGAGGCTACTATATACATATCTATAAATATTAGGTACTTGCAAAGTGTCAATATTACTCCTTAAGGCTTAATTTAAATATTAGATTTTTAACATTTTTTCATTTTGTTCCTCTAAGTAAAGCTTTTTAAAAATATTAAGTAGCAGGATCTTTAAGGTTAAAATTTTGGTCAGGAAACCTAACGTCTAAACTATGTTTTTATCTAATGGTAAATGAGTAGGCCTCTCAAGTCAACTGCATCTGATGATTTTTTTTTTTTTTTTTTTTTTGGTGGCTGCTGAAGAGTTAAACTAGGACTCATGGTCACTGGATATCTGCATGGAAAGAGTAATAAAGCATTTTTATTGTAGAAGTCACCCCTCAAGCTACCAGTTAAGCACCATGATATTGGCCTCTCATCTCACTAAAACAAAAGAGAGGGTTCTAATAACATTCTATGATGACTTTTTATTTTTCACTAAAATAGACTACAATGTCTGTTATTTCATTCTGATTGTGAGTGTAGCAGTGTGTGTGTGTGTGTGTGTGTGTGTGTGTGTGTGTGTGTGAGAGAGAGAGAGAGAGAGAGAGAGAGAGAGAGAGAGAGAGAGAGATACTAAAGCAAACTGAGCCCAGTAAAATCAAGTGTCTGGAACAGCAAAATAACAGATTGAATTAGATATAGTTTCTTCATTACCATAGTGTTCCACAAAATGCCTAAACAATTAGAAAATTTGGTCAAAACCAGTGATTGAGAACAATAAGGGCAAACCACTAACTGGATTTCTACTTTCAACTAGTCACATGCTTCTGCTTGAAAAAAAAAAAAAACTTCCAGTAAATCTTATCAATTATCATATGCAAAATGACAGGAGTCTTACGTTTCAATTTCAAAATCCCTTCTATGAGTCAGCCATTCAGCAACAAAACTTACAAATTATCTGCTGCTAAAAGACAGGCAAAATTTTATTTTCAGCCATGTGACTAGACAGAAATCACTCAAATTCAAAATAGGGCAGGTCTGTGATATAACTGGGTTATCTTAATTGTATAAGCCAAATGCTTTTCTATTGCATTACAGAAGCAAAACATCAGGACTGTTCCTTTGCATGTTCATAGGTCAGCAAGCATCTCCCTGGAGATGTTGTTGATGTGGGCGTATAATAACTTTAAAATCAGAACAGTTATCCAATTTTTTGCTAGAGAAGAAAAAGGACTATTCTCTACCATACCAGTACTCTCTGATATAACTATAAGTATACTCAAAAATTTTTTCCATGTTTTATATGTATCCAAGTACATACTAGATCCATAAAATGAAAAAGAGATTCAAGGTAATGGCATACTAAAGAACCTGAAAGCTTCAAATAGGCAAAAGTTATTTCCTATTAAATACATGCAAGCTTTTTTTTTTTTTTGAGATTGTACTTCATCTTAGAAATACTACAAAAGATCCACTCATTTCCCCTTTTCACCATACAATTTGCCTCCACTTTAGTAAACACAAGCTTTCTCAGTTAAACTGCTGGAACTAAAGGTTCAATTTTAGAAAAGATTTCACAGTACTTAAGCAGATGTTTACATATCTGTTTCTGAGTAAACAAATAAAAAGGGAGCAGGCCCTTGACAGAGGTGTTCCTGGTGAAATGAGCATCCATCATGTGCCCTTCCTACCAATATTGAGCATTTGATTACAAATTAGAGAGTGTGCCTGGGGCTTGGAGGGAGCTCAGGAGTGAGGCAATCATGATCAGGTTGACCCTTTAGGGTGACAAGGATACTGGGCTTACAGCAGATTTCATATGGGTTAAGTCTCATATTTATAAACAGGAACCAAAAGATTTATAAGGGCTGTGCAGACTGCATACAACAGCCAGGCTTTAAGCAGATGGAAGGAAGAGATTCTGGCTTCTGTAGAGAGAGCTGGAGAACTGCTTGCCTGTCCCAGAGGAGGGGGCTGATGTAATGACATTATAACCTTCAGGTCACCAAGCTGCAGAGAATGGCCCAAGGGGCCCTTGGAAAAATGATGTTGCTTTTACAGGGTCCCATGTGGAAACATGTAATGGGAAATCAAAACTGAAACCCTCGACTGCACAGGAGGAGTCAACATGGGTTTCATCTCCACAAATGTGCTGTGTGTGTGCGCACACCCAGTCCCAGGTCTTGAGGCTTGGTACCCAGCTGTGAGAGGGGATAAATATCTCTCCTGGGTGGGCCTTTGGAAAGAACTGTGAAAGAGCAGTGGCCTGGGAGTTGGGGCTCCAACTTCAGATTAGTCATCAGCTGGTACCAGAGCTGGCCTCCCTTCTGAATTCCACTTCCCAGCCACTCACCTCAGTCCCTCTCCTCCATTCTTCTGTCTCAGCTCCGGGTTCATCCCTCAAAGCCCTTTCCAAGATCATTTCAACTTTTCTAACTTGTCTTCCTGACTCCAGTCCTTCTGTCTTTTTAATCCCTCCTTCAAGAATTATCTTTTTATTTGACATTGGCTCTTCAAATAAAAAGTAATGCATGTCTAACAAGATGTTAAATAGAAAAGACAAAAAAGCCTGCATCACTCATAATCTCACTTTTTCTTATGGATATGAAATGAGAAACTCTTCCTTTCCTTCTCTCCTGACTCTTTGGCCTCTACTCTAGCCCCCATGATTAGGAGATCATTTTGTATTCTTCTAGCCTTTATTCTAGGTTTATAGTAATAAACATTTTGTTGTTTTTACTTTCCCAAATGAAAATAGAATCAGGCTATGAATATGGTTTTGCAGAGGGCTTTTTGTTGTATTTACAACATCTGGTTTTCCAAACCACTGTGAATGAATCGGCTTTTTTTCTACTTAGCTGCTTCATGAATTTCCTTCAATGAATATTCTGTAATTGACTCAACCATTTTTCTCTCAATTGAATTTCCCCTCAATTTTTGACTAGTAAACAACACTGCAAGGCAGCCTGAGGCATAAATATTTTATATATTTAAGTAGTACTTCTTTTGGATACTGGAAGTGAAATTGCTGGGTCAAAGGCCATATGTATTGTTTTTATTTTGATAGATAATGTCAGTTTGCCTCATTAAAATTACACCTATATTCACTCCCACCAATACCATATGAAAGTGCCGATGTTCCCTTTGCAAAGACTGAGGATGTTATCAGTCCACCAAAATGTTGCCAATTGGTAATTTTTATTGTTTAATTTTCATTTATTTATTATTTAAATGAATCCTTTTATCTGAAACTTATTGGACATTTATAGCCCCGTTTCCATGAATTTCCTTTTCATTTGTATTCTTTGTCAATTTTCATATATATATACACACACACACATACACACACACACACACACACACACACACACACACACACACACACATATATATATATATATGGTATAGATATTAACAAGCCCACCACTTCTTCCATAATACCTTTATTTTATTTACTTACTTATTCTTATGTGGTGCTGAGGATTGAACCCAGCACCTCACATGTGCTAGGCGAGTGCTCTACCGCTGAGCCACAACCCCAGCCCCTTCTTTGTAAATTTTCTATCTGGCTGATTTTGTATTTTTTCTAAATGATTAGTAAAACATTCCAGTATTAACCTTTTTTTTTTCACATATGCTGCATACATTTTTCCCAGATTCTCACTTATCTTTTAACTTTATTTTTATCCTTTCAAATGAATCAGTTTTTATAATTTTTGCTATATTACATTTCTCTCTATGGCTTCTAGGTTTTCTATTACACTGAGAAAATCTGTCCTCATCCCCAAATTATAAAATTTTGTTTCATTCCTTTTTTTCTAGCATTTTTATAGTTTTTAAGTTAAAAAAAAAAAAGTATAGCAGGGCCCAGTGGCACACACCTGTAATCCCAGCAGCTCAGGCAGCTGAGGCAGGAGGACTACAGATTGAAAGCCAGCCTCAGCAATTTAGCAAGACTATAAGCAACTTTGAGAAACCCTGTCTCTAAACAAAAAATAAAAAGGGCTGGGGATGAGGCTCAGTGGTTAAGTGCTGCTTAGTTCTATCCCTGGTACCAAAATAAATAAATAAATAAAAGTATAGGCTAGATTATCAATTATTATAACATCATTTGGAATATTTCTTTTTTTGTCCTATCATTTATGAAATACTACAACTGTCAGTTACTAAATTATCAAATTTATTGATGGATTTTTTAATATTGAGATATTACATGTTTATGTATTTACTACATATATTTTAATATCTGGTAGGCAAGTTTCCTATACCAAAAGAATTCATCCCAAAGACAGCAATAAATAATGTCTAAGTCTATAGGACATAAAATGTAAATGAGATTGTTCAAGAAACTCTGGTTTACTTATTTAAAATGATGTTTTCCGAAAGCACAGACACACACACACACACAAAAAAAATGTTCTTCTAAAATATTACCAAATATGTATTACTGTTAAAAAATAGTATTATATTATACAGATAATATTTTTAAACATTATCTCCTGGTCCAATTGAAAAAAGTAATGCTTTTTTTTTTTTGGAAAAGCAAACAATTTTCTGTCATTTCTTTAAGCTGACAGTAAATTATTGCTACCACATTTTACAGTCCATGTCAAGACATAACTCCAATTAGGAAACAATTTATTCTATCCAGTGAGACAGAATAAATGGCTTACAGTGGCAGTCCATTTTGCAATTGCCAGGACTATAGCCCAACAGAAATTTTTTTTCACAGATGGTAGTTCCCAAGAGACCTAATCCCTGGGATCTTCCCTCAGATAATCTGCATTTTTAAAAATCTTTGTTTCAATCCAGAAGAAACAAATTTTCACTAAGCTGTATTCTTACCAACACCAAATTATAGAAAAGAAGCTTTTTTACAAAAGATTATTTAATGACCCAGATGAAGCTAGCATGAGGGATGTTATCAGTAAGAGGCATAGATATTAACAAGCCCACCACTACTTCCACAAGATGTTTACCCCATTGCTGCTATGGCCATAGACGTTCTGGAAGGAGAGGGGACACAGGGACAGGGCTCCAAAGGAACACCCCACAAACATGATCCCAACCCAGGACTCAGGTCTTGCCAACCCCTCCATCCTGTAGCGTTCTTATTCAGTGCAAACATCTTCCCCAGGGGAATGAATGGAAATGTATACAAACCACTGAATTATTCATGTCCTTCACACTGGGAAGCTAAATGATGAAATGTTCCCCAATTTAGCTTGACATGAAGATGTGGATTTTGTTATCCATTAGGCTGTCTTTGTGGCTGCTGAAGATCATTCAGGCAGAGGTCAAACATAACTGAATACAGACTGAGAAAAAGTCTGCCACATTGTTCTTAATGAATATCATGTCAATTGAAATCAGTGGGCATCCCCCAACCCCCTAAAAAGACACAAGTTCTCCCAAAGGAGTATTAGCATCTGTTTGCACACCTGAGTGTCTGCTTCTTCAAACTGACAGAGACAATTAAACCAGATATAATTTACATCTTGAATATATAATTCTTCTTTATCATAGCCATGAGCTAAGATCACATCATTATCATTAAAACTGCTTTCTTGTCCTTTAAATATTGTATAGACTGCAATGCTCAGAGCCCACATTTGTGTGCAATTTGTCTTAATCCCTCCACACTAGAAATACAGGACGGTGCTTTACTCATTTTTATATCCTTTACATGTCCCATTCTCAGGTTTCCATTCCTTACAGTATAGAGCATAGCACCTTGCACATAGTAAGTATTCAGTAAACATAATAGAATTATATGAAGCATCAAATATTGTCTAGAATAGCATCCTCTGGGTGGATATGTGACTCAGTATTATTCATATGCATAAGTCATACTCATTTGAAGATGTAGTATTTAGATATTTAAAAGCCCTTATACAGAAAAAATATTTCATAGAATTTGTATTAACTGAAAATCTGTTGTCTCATACTCTTTCAGATGAATAGTAGTTTTTATGTTACATACCAAAAGAAGGCAAGGCATGTCTAACTCAAATATTTACCTTGCTTGTTTCTTTACACATTAAGAATTCAATAAGTCATAGAATTATTTCCAAAAGACATTGTTAAAAAAAAAGCAAGAAACAGAACAACATGCACAGAATGTAGATATTTGTGTAAAGATGTCATAACTACATATGTATTTATATGTGTGCTTGTATATTTATATGCATTGCCTTGACAGAATAAATAAGCAATATGATAAAAACAATTCAGTAAGTAGTTACTATATTAAATGTGTTCTCATGCTAATTTTTTTATATGCACTTCAGAGCTAAGCCAGAGGAAGTACTTCCAACACCCCCAAAAGAGGGAATAAACTCCAAGTCAATTGATCTAATGATGAATACTCAGGTGGACCTCCTCAGATCCACAGCCATGTCTGTTTGGTGGCTTTTGAGCCACTCCTTTGCTCTTTTCCAAGAGTTCTCAGGAAAGGGGTTGATAAAGTTTAGGAAGAATATAGTGTTCAGCCAAGAGAGTTTAAGTTAGATGAATATCTATTCTGAAGATGAAAGTGGAGTATAGAAATGCAAATCACAGAAAGAGTTTTGTCATAAGTCTTGGGCAAATGTGACAGGGAGTGCGGAGGAAGAGGGTGCTGTTAAGAGTGATTGATAGGGATATTCCACTTGGACTCAATCCAGAAGAACTTCCTCCACGGCCCCCAGCTCCCCAACACTGCACCAGCTACTTTTTAGTCCATTGATATGCTGTTTTCTTGGATAAAGATTGTTTCTGAGTCTGCGCAGAAGAGGAGTGAGCCTTCCGCAGGAAAGATGATTTCAGGGTCTGCAGCTGAGGGGGCTGGAAAAGGTAGAAACAGACCAACCACCACATTCAATAAGGACAATGTCCTCCACATCATCCCACTCATACCCAGTGACCATCTTATCAGATAATTTAGTCACATGAACACAGTTCAAGTGTGCTGCTTTTAAAAAAGAATTTTCAGGTTGCCCATTTGACCCCTAACCACTATATTGCCTTGCATTATTAATTATAAATTTACTTTCTTGGTGTTTTGAAGATAGAATTTGAGACTAAACAAGAATAGTAGGTGAAACTGAGAAAAGTCTTAAAACATTTGCAAAACAGATTTAGGGGTTTAATGGCTACTATAATAAAATGTATGTTAAATTTATAAACAAGTCTATGAAATGGGCATCATTATAACACTGTCCTTGGGGTTTGTGCTATGAAATTACTTTTCTATGAGCAAATTTATTTAAACATATATACATTACTTTTTATAAATTTTCTGAGACAGTACAAAGAGAATTTCATTTTATGCCAAATTTCCTTCTATCAAGGATCATAACTGAGTACTATGAACTGGGATCTGGGACAAACACCATGGAATTGGGAAGAAAAAAAATTGTGTCAGAGTATAACACCCCAAGTCAAGGCCATAATAGGAGTCAGGAGAGCCAGCAAAGAGAGGAGCAAGCAATGTGGGAAACACCAAGAGCAGTGAAACTAGGTACAGAGCCCAACATGGAGCAAAAGTCCAAAGGAAGTTTCAGAATAACATAGTTTCTAGATCAGAAAGCCAAGACAACATAAGAAAACCAATTTTAGATGAAAGAGGCCATTAGGCTCTCATTGATTACAGAGGAGTCTGAAAAATCAAGATTCATGGGCAAAAGAGAGAGCTGAGAGAGAGGCTTATTACAATAGATAACTTCTCTGTATTGGATACAACATTCCTTTTTTAGATTACTTAAAACTTAAAATACCTAGTTTCAGAGCATTTTGTGAAAGCATACTTAGAAAATTGTTCAGTAAAGTTTTGTGTCAGTTTACCACCCCAGTCTTCTCCACCATCCCTAAACAGATTTAGTCATGTCTTCTGTTTTGTTACCTGTTCCCTCTAGTAAATAATGCCCTCTATTATACATTTACCCAAGCATTCCCCATCTAAGACCAATTCAAACTCCAAATCACTTATGAAGTGGTTATTCAGCCCAACTTGAAAGGATTTCTCACAACTCAGAATTTTCAGGTTGCCCGTTTGACCCCCAACCACTATATTGCCTTGCGTTATTAATTTTATTTTCCTGGTCCTATTGTCTTATGCTAAGACAATAAGATACTTATCAATTGTCTCCTATTGAGAAATACTGTGGAAGTATTTGATAACTAATGCTATCATAAGGAGGGGGAGCCGCATAATACTGATATTCTCTTCTCAAAATGTAAAACACAAAACTAATCTTAGCTTCCACATCGGTAAAATGGGATTAACAGCCACTTCACTGATTTAGGGATTAATAAGATATATATGTGAAGCATTTAGTTAGCCTACAATGTGATATGTCATAAGTGTTTGTTGTCTTTGAATTAGAATCAGCCACTCTTAGGAAAACTGAACACTGCTTTTGATCCAACTTGATACCTGTGAAATCTCCCAATAATATTTACAGACTTTATCCGGGAGTTCTATTTGTAAAATCCCCAGAAACATATTGGGGGGTATCAAATTCACAGAAAAAAAAAATCAAATGGGTTTTCTATTCAAACTCACACCTGGTACTGAAGACATTTGATAGAAAGAGGACCTTCCAAAAGGATCTTATTTTATGTTATTTATAACATAATATAAATTTAGACACAGTGGATTTGATTTATATATGTTAACCAGATGGTATTGAGAAATAAATAAGTTATATGAATATCACATTAGCCTTAAATAAAATGAGAAAAAAATTAATCAATCAGTAGAATAACAAGAATATTGCTACAGAAAGTACTTGGTGTTGAAGAATGAGACTAAGGGAATTCCATAACTGGATAGGGAAGAGAATTGACAGTGGGTACTAGAGATGGTTCAGACTGGCCTGCAAGAGCCAGTTAAATTACCAGGAAT
Source organism: Ictidomys tridecemlineatus (assembly GCF_052094955.1). NCBI lineage: Eukaryota > Metazoa > Chordata > Mammalia > Rodentia > Sciuridae > Ictidomys > Ictidomys tridecemlineatus. The sequence goes on from NC_135482.1 coordinate 133,322,969, forward strand.
TGTGGAGCCAATTGTTAAAATGGCTATTATTAAAAGTTTCATTATATAAACTTACAATGAAATAAGTCATATTAAAAGGTAATAAGCATTCAAAACTCATCACTTCCTACTTACTTTACTAAATTTTAGTATTATCTATTTTTTAAAATTATTTGTCTATTCTGTCTGTGTGATAGAAATAGTGTGCTACCGTGCATCTCTTCAAAACTTTACATTCATTGATGTTCTATTGGTGGCTCAAAATCAACAGTATTACCATATTTACATTATGGAAATTAATAAATGTTGCAAATTCAGAGATTCCCCCACACAGAGGTAATTGTTAAATATCTGTCAGCATACCACTGATAGTATCCTATTTGCTTCTTAAAGTTTGTAAATTCTAACTATTTTCTGGTTGGTTAGAAATGATTCTTCATGAGTCTCCCATGTTTTCACATCTCTTGCAAAACAAGGCAATGTCTGTCAATCATTATGAACCATCTTTTCAAGGATTTTTGTAGAAGTTCATAGACTTAAAAATTATGAGGACTCCCTGCAGAGCAAAAGCCCACATGCTTGTGCCCATTATAAAAGACTCAGGTTCCCTGAGCTTCAGATTCCTCTTCTTGAACTCAACCCACTGCCTCTGGAGGAATTCATATGGACAACTGTGTGGAATTTGGGGGCAAAGGAAACAATCCCAAATATGCCAATACTCATACATCTTGCAATGCAATATTTGTGTTACTCTCCACGCCAGAATTTCATCAGCCTCCATCAAACTGTGGCAGGCTCACTTATTAGTTTGCAAATAGGGTAAAATCTCAGACCCATCATAATTCTTGATAATCCTTTTCTAAAAAGAAGAATAATCTAATATTTTAGTATAACCTATTATAAAGCTGGAGTGGCTAAAAATTATTTCTAGATATATTTTTTTAGTTGTAGATAGACACAATACCTTTATTTTATTTATTTACTTTTATGTGGTGCTGAGGATTGAAGCCAGTGCCTCACACATCCTAGGCAAGTGCAGAACCACTGAGCTACAATTTCAACCCTTAGACTTATTTTTAATATGGTGATTTTCCTAAATGTTGGTGGGAGAATTTTAGTTGCTAAAACTTAAATACTTTCCTAGATCCTTTTCTGCCTGCCCAAATCTTTGTATGCCCTCAATTGTAGGCTAGGTCTCTTCTGTTTGTCTTTTATATGCAACAACAACAAAAAATCTATTGTCAAGAAAAGGAGAAATAACAAGATAGAGGCAATGGAAGTAATAGCTTAAAGGGAAGGAAGTTATCTTTCATTTTCAACAGTGAAAATTAAGCTTAGGATACCAGTAACAAGTTTAAACATGCAAAGACTGCTAGAAAAATAATGAAACAACTGTTATTTTAGGAAATAACAGTTGACGTAAGAGTAATAAATGCTGTGTTCTGGGAAAGCCGTGCCTGAAGGTCCTATGAAGACTTTAATACATTTCTTTTTATTATCATTTTAATGTAATACTTTACTCATTTGAGAAATATTCATACCTTAACACAAAATCTTATTTTGGGAGGGGATCATGGTGTCTAGAGGTTTTACCCCACATAGCCAACTTGAGGATCTACAAAGTTATCTTGTCATTAATTAGGACAGGCTCTAGGAACTAGAGGCCATTGTGAGAGTCACCAGAATGAAGATATATAAAAGCCAACTTCTCTATCTATCAATAAAGTATTGCCTGATTCAGGCACATGCTTGGAGCATTGCCATCAAAGTCATGACAATTAAATTGCACCTATTCAATATGAAATGGATAGCAGCATTTACAAGCTACCATCCCTTTATAGTATATTCTGACATAAAATCTCTTTAACATTCAAGTCCATGGCTGTGTTGTATTTACAAAAGGAAAAAAAAAGAGTAAGGAACGCATAGCAATAGAAGATGATCCATTATACACCAATAGAATTTAAACATAGAAAATATTTTTATTTCTAAATTACATTCACTGCATTCCCTAACATTTACAGACTTGCAAGAGCTTCAGAATTAATTAGCACTTACAACACAGAAAAGTCTCATCATTTAAAAATAATCAAGAGTGCCAGGAAATAATTATTGTACAAAACAAGATATCTGTTTTATAAAGATATGTTCATAAGTAATTGATTTCATCTTTTTTTGTGTCTCATTTAACTGGAATAAATAACAATATTTTAAATTAACATAACCAGAATATGTTTGCCTGTATTTTCTCATATAACATCTAGAGAATAGAGTTAAGGCACAATAATAGTAACAACACAACTTCTTCTTTGTCCCTGCCCCTCAACCCTAGTTACAATTTTGGAATCTCCAGATTTCAAAATCTCTCTAGTTCTATTGTGTTTCTATTAACTATAAAGGAGCAATAACAGAGATTGCATCAGCAAGAACCAGCCTTCACAATGATAAATTCCTACAATGCTAAATGTGAAGAGCTCTCTGGAAATTCAGTGTGCCAAAGCATGCTGTGATCACTCCTGAAAGGGGAGAAAGAGGAGAGTGTATCTCTTCTTCCTTAGCTTTGTGTCCAGAGACCAAAGTAGAGATGGCTGGTGTCCTCCCTTCTTAGAGACTGTAAACATTCCTATTCTCAACATCTGTTCCCTGTAAGACCTACATTGTGCTGGTCCAGAGATAGGGCTAAGAGGCTGACAAGGTACTATACAAAGTCAAGGCTCTCTTGGATGTCAGAAACGTCTGTTAAGGCAAGAGTTCCCTGCCTGCCCCTCTCTTTCTAAGCATGAGTTCTTTTCCCAATTCTTTTCCTTTAGTCCTGCAAAGAGACCACTGGCAGGCCCACCCCAGCCCCCAGCCAGACAGACATGGTTGAATCCTAGCAGGAAATACAGCTTAGATTCCAATGGAGTCCCTAGGATGTTCAAGCTGTTTAAATTAAAAAAAGAAAGAAAGAAAATAAAACAATGTAAAAGTTGGCAATCATCTTTAATTACTTACATACCCAGTGACAAAAAGTTTTTAAAGAAAAATTCTGGTAAACAGAGAGTATAAGACAGAGTGAATTTTTCACAACCATCAAGACAGTGAAATTGATGTGAGGATGAACAACAACAACAAAAAACATGTGTTAGGCAAAAATAGTCGTATCAATCCATGGTGCTGAAATAATTGTATATCAATATGCACAAAGGAACTTTAATTCATACCTCATATCATATATATAAATTTATCTTATACACACTAAGGACTTAAATGAACAATAAAACTAAATTTTCAGGACAAAAACATAGGGGCTATTATTTGTGACCTTGAACTAGGTAAGAAATTCTTAACTATGCCACCAACAACACAATTTTAAAAAAAAACTTAAAAAATGATAAATTGGTGCTCTGGTCTAAATGTTTGTGTCCTCCCAAAATTTATATACTGAAATTCTAACCAATGAAGTGATGACATTAGGAGATGGGGCCTTTGGTAATTAGGTCATGAGGACAGAGCCCTCATAAATAGGGTTAGTGTCCACATATAAAAGGCCCCAGAGAGTCAGCTTGACTTTTACATCATGTGAGAATACAGTAACAGGTCACAATCTAGGAATCAAAAATCTGACTCTCCAGATCTGCCTGTGACTAATCTTGCACTTTCCACCCTCCAAAACTATGGGAAATAAATTTTTGTTATTTATAAGCTACCAATTTATGGTATTTTGTTATAGCAGCCTGAATAAACTAAGGCCATGGGTTTTGTCAAATTTTAAATATGCTATTATTAAGAAGAAAAGTCATATAACTTGGGGGAAAAAACATGAAGAATATATATTTTAAAAAACCTTTCAAAACTCCACAGTTAAAAGAAAACCAAACAATTATTTTTAAATGGTCAGAATATGTGAACAAACACTTTGCCAAAGAGGTTTATGTGAATGGTAAATAAGCACATGAAAATTCACTTAACACCTTTAGTCCCTTAGGGAAATGTAGATTAAAACAAAGAGTTACTACAACTCCACCATTAGAATGCTTAAAACTAAAATGATTGACTATACCAGACTTCAGTGAGGACATGAAGCACTTAGAACTCTCCTTCACTGCTAGTAGGAGCATAAAATAGTCCAGTCACAGGGTACAGCCACACCAAAGTTTATGGCAGCACAATTCACAATAGCTAAACTGTGCAACCAAACTAGATGCCCTTCAATAAATGAATGGATAAAAAAGTGGTATATATACAAAGTGGAATATGACTCAGCAATAAAAGAGAGTAAAATCATGGCATATGCAGGTAAATGGATGGAGTTAGAGAAGATAATGCTAAGTGAAATTAACCAATCCCAAAAAACCAAATGCCAAATGATTTCTCTGATATGAGGAGACTGATTCATATTGAGTAGGGAGGGGACTATGGAGAAATAGACAAACTCTGGATAGGGCAGAAGGGTGGGAGAGGAAGAAAGGAGATATGGGTTAGAAATGATGATGGAATGTGATGAACATGATTATCCAAAATACATGTATAAAGACATGAATTGGTGTGAATATACTTTGTACACAACCAGAGATATGAAAAATTGTGCTCTATATGTATAATAAGAATTGTAATGCATTCTGCTGTCATATGTAAATTTAAAAAATTAATAAAAAATAGTCCAATCACATTGGAAAATACATATTCAGATTTGAAAAGTGAAACATCATTTTAGGATCTCACCATTCTACTCCTAAACAGGTATCCTGGACAAATTAAAACATGTATACATACAAAGATTTATGTAAGAATGTTCACAGCAGCTTTATTGTAATAGTCCAAACTTCAAATACCCAAATGTCTGAATTTAAGTAAATGGATAAACAAAAATGAGATATGCTTACACAATGGAGTACTTAGCAATAAAAAAGTGTTTGTCTATTCCTCCCACACTTCCCTCCCTACTCAATATGAATCAGCCTCCTGATAACAGAGAAAACATTTGGCATTTGGTTTTTTGGGATTGGCTAACTTCACTTAGCATTATCTTCTCTAACTCCATCCATTTACCTGCATATGCCATGATTTTACTCTCTTTTATTGCTGAGTAATATTCCATTATGTATATATGCCACATTTTTTTCCTTTCATTTATTGAAGGGTATCTAGGTTGGTTCCACAGTATCTGTATACTGGTTCCACAGTATCTGTATCAACTCTTGGTACAGATGACAACGTAGATGACGCCAACATAATGTTAAGTAAAAGAAGCCAAACAAAAGAGAGTGTATAGATAACACCTTTATCTTAAATTCTACAACATACAAACTAATACAAAGTCACATAAAATAGGTCAGTTATTTATTGGTGATATTTAGGAGAGGAGAGCAAAGAGGGATTATAAAGATGTAGGACAAAACATAAAATATGATGGGTATATTCACTATCATGACTGTGGTGTTTACCCAGGTATATGAATAAGCCAAAACATATTGAATTGTACACTTTAAGTTTGTGCAGCTTATTGTATTCCTATTTTAATTCATTAATTCTTACCAAAACACATAAAAATACTTCCCTAGAATATCAAATGTCAAATATCACTTAAAACTTCAAATTTGGCATAAATAAGAATTACAAGCACTCATATCAACTTTCTTATTTCTAAACAGTCTGCAAAATCTGAAATAAATGGAGATTTAGAATTATAACATTTTAAAGTCATTAATAGTCTTATTTTGCAACTTAGGAAAATAGTATAATATTAAATTACAACTGAATTTCACTATTATGTATAATTATAATGCACCAGTAAAAACAAAAGAGAAAACATTAACATTTAACATCATACAACAGTATAATAACATTATACTCTAGTAAAACCTTAAATTGCTAATCTTTAACATGAAAGGCTTCAATCAATTTGAGAAGTTAAGCATCCCTACTCCAAAAATCTGAAATCTGAAATTATCCAAAATCTAAAACCTCTCTCTCTCTCTCTCTCTCTCTCTCTCTCTCTCTCTCTCTCTCTCTCTCTCTCTCTCTCTCTCTCCCCCCAATGGTGCATTATAATTACACATAATAGTGGGATTCACTGTTACATGTTCATAAATGCATACAACATAATTTGGTCAATTTCATTCCCTCCCATCATCCCTTCTCCTGGTCTACTTCCTTTACTCTATTGATCTCCCTTCTATTTTCATGAGATACTCCCTACTTTTTCCCCCTTCTCCTCTCTATCGTCCATGTCTGAAAGAAAACACATGATTCTGTACTCTCTGAATTTGGCTTATTTTGCTTAACATGATGCTCTCAACTTCCACCATCTTCCTTCTAATGACACAATTTCATTCTTCATGGCTAAATAAATCTCCATTTTATACATATCACGTTTGCTTTATTCATTTATCTATTGATGGCCACCTAGGCTGGTTTTCTAATTTGGCAATTGTAAATTGTGCAGCTATAAACATGGGTATGCATGTTTTGCTATAGCATGATGACTTTGGATAACTACTGAGGAGTGGAATAGCAGGGTCATTTGGTGGTTTCATTCCTATTCCTTTGGGGAATCTTCACTCTTATTTCCATAATGGTTATACAATAATTTACAATCCTGCCAACAACATATAAGTGTTCCTTCCCTCTCAGCATTTATTAGTATTTATATTCTTTTTTTTAAGTCAGTAAGGTTACATTTTATTTATACCAAAAAAAACCTCAAAATTAATTGAAAGTGAATTCCTTTTTAAAATTTGTTCTAGTTAGTTATACATGACAGCAGAATGCATTTCAATTCATTGTACATAAATGGAGCACAACTTTTTATTTCTCTGTACATAATGTAGAGTCACACCATATGTGCAGTCATACATGTATCTAGGGTAATGATGCCTAACTCATTCCACCATCTTTCCTGCCCCCATGTTCCCTCCTCTTCCCCCTCCCCTTTTCCCAAAATTCCTTCATTTTTCTCATGCACCCCCATTATAGATTACCATCCACTTATCAGAGAAAACATTCAGCCTTTGGGTTGTAGGGATTGGCTTACTTCACTTAGCATAATATTCTCCAGTTTCATCCATTTACCTGTAAAAGACATAATTTTATTTGTATTCTTGATCACTGCCTTTCTAACTAGAACAAGTAAAATGTCAGTGTACATTTTTCTTCTTTCTTTTATTTTTATTTATTTTTTTCTTTCTGTGGCACTGGGGATTGAACCCAAAGCCTTGTGCCTCCTAGACAAGTGCTCTACCACTGAGCTTCATTCCCAGCTCTTCTCAGTGTAGTTTTGACTTGCACAAAATCTGAAACTTTTTGAGCATTAATATGACATCACAAATGGGAATTTCAGCACTGTGATCAGTTGCAGTCAAAACACAGGTGCACTAAAAATATATAAAATTAGCTTTCGGCTACATGTATAAGATGAAACACAAATGAATTTTGTGTTTAGACTACGGTAAATCCCAAGACATCTCATTATGTATATTCAAATACTCCAAAATCTGAAAAAAAATATCCAAATCCAAATACTTCTTATCCCAAGAATTTTGGATATGGGATACTTAATCTGAAAAGGAATCCTTGGAGTAGGAATCTGCTCTTCCTGAAGTTTTAGCTAAAATGCATGGAAAACAGTGTATTGCAGTGGCCTGTGCTAGCAACTGCAACCTTTGAAATTATTAACAGATATTAGGTGCCCAGCATTCTAGCCCATCAGTGGGTCAAGAAGTCCATTGACCTAACAACAGGATAACAACACTTTAATCTTGTCTCTACCATAGGGTATCCACTCTACTTTGTACCAGGCCCCAAAAAATATATGCCAGACACATGAAAGTGATTAATTAGGTTTCTGCTCTAAGGAACTCATAGTTGAATATTATCTTCACGTCAGCAGACAGTGATATTGTGTCATGAAGGATAATTTAGCAGACATATTGCTAAAGAAAAAGACATAATTGTTTAAATGCAGAAATGATTGCATCGAATCTATAAGAAACATTGCTTCATTCATATCTAGGGGAAAATAAAGTTTATTAGATGACACTATGGTTTATGGTTTTGATTTGTGAACACCCTGTGAATCAGACATTCTGACACAAAACAGGTCAAGTACAACGCATGAACAGTGCAAACGAAAAAAGAAAGATATAGCAAGCACTATGTAGCAACTTGTCTTTTCACTAATCCTGCATTAGTCAGCTTTTCATCACTATCATGACATATCTGATACAAACTACTTATGACAATAAAGGTTTTTATTTGTTTGGGTATTTTTTTAGCTACAGGTTTGAAGGTTCAAAATCTGAACGGCATAGCATGGTCTCTGTGTGGAAACCTTGCTGCCCTTTGGCTGTCTCCTTGTTGTCGATAACAATGGCAGGAACATGGGTCAGAGCCAGTGGTCACATCTTCAGGAAGCAGGCCTGCTCCTTTTATAATGACCCTCCCACAAGAACTCAACGGGATCCCACAAGAACTAGCAAAGGGTCCCACAAGAACTACCTCACTCCCCCAGTGTCCTAAGAACTTAGAATCCATTATAATCCATCTCTTCAAGTTTCCTCCACTTCCCAACACTGCCCTGCTAGAGACCAAGCCTTTAATTGCTTAAACCTTCAGGAGCCAATAAACCATATCCAAACCATAGCAAGGCTTAAGTTACTGCTCATTGGAATCTATTTTTGTCAAATATGAGGGTTGCTGTTTCCATTAGACTGTTTTTACATCTGTTGGGTATTTTTCATTACCTTGGTGATAGGTTTCAAATCCTAGTTCTAGGCTTTCTTTGCAAACTCCAGGACTAAGATCATCTGCCCATGTGCTCATTTCTCAAAGAAGCAAGTATGTTGCATGATTCACATAGATGTGTCCTCTATTGCGGTCAGCAAGTTTAAATAACAAGTACATCTAATGGGTGTAGCGCAGGATAATGAGTGTACTTAGGTAGGCCCTTCCCTGTAATTATTTGTGACTTTTCACAATAACCTTCACTCCTATTAAGAAATCATTATAATTTTAGCACTTAACTCTGCTTGCTTGAAGTTCTAAATGCACTGGCCATGTCTACACAACGCAGAGCAAAATGAAGATTTGGGGAAGTTAATCTGCACTTAGTAAATCTGAATGATTTAGAGCTATAATGCTCACCTATGACAGTCCAAAATTTGTCCCTTTTACTAAAAGTAAAAAATGTTGTCAATGTTTATAGTAGCTCAATTTACAATAACTAAACTACAGAACCAACCTAGGTATCCTTCAATAGAGGAGTGGATAACGAAAATGGGGTGTATATATTCAAAGGAAGATTACTCAGCTTTAAAGAAGAGTGAAATTATAGCATTCACTAGTAAAAGGATGGAGTTGGAAAATATCAAGTGAAATAAGCCAATCCCACTAAACCAAAGACCAAATGATTTCTCTAATATGCGGACGCTAATTCACAATAAAGCACACGGGGTGGGGGGGCAGTAGAGAAGAATAGCATTACCTTAGATTAGGTATAGAGAAGTGATAGGAGGGGAGTGGAGGGGATGTGGGGATAGGAAAGATAGTAGAATGAAACAGACATTATTTCTGTATGTATATATGTGACTACATGACCAATATGATTGTACAACATGTGTACACTCAGAAAAATGAGAAATTATATTCCATCTGTGATATATCAAAATGCATAAATTCATCCTACTGTCATGTGTAACTAATTAAAACAAATTTAAAAATTAATAAAAAAGAGAAAAAAATGTCATTCAGACATAGCTAATACAGACTAGAAATAACTAGGCATTATATCCCCGTTTGGCATGCCCATGCTTAATTAGTGATGTTCTTGAGGTGTTCTGGCTGAATCTAAAGCTTTGAATTTTCCAAAAAGTAATGTCAGAAGAAAGTACAATAGAAAAATTACACTCTGAGTTGAGTAATATTAGAGAACCTATTATTTTGCAGATTAGGATTGTCTGGACAAGCAAACAGGATACAATGCTAATAGAAGTCTCTTCAGGAGTTTGTTTTAGTTTTCTCACTCTTCTCAGTCAACATTAGTCACAGCAAGCACAATGATGCTGTACATTTCTATCACCAAGAACCAAAGTTCAGTTGATACAAACTGACCCAGCTTACAGGAGAACATTCTTTGTATGAATGTATTGATTCTGCTACAGTTTTCTAATTGCTATACTATTTCCAACTTGCTAATAAACTGATACACCTGATAATTTATTGTAGTATCATTATAATATTGCAATTTAGCAAATTTCATGATATTGAAGTGAATGGATGAGGATATCCAAAATGAGCCTCCTTGGAAGTTTCTAGAATGTACCATTTAACATCAGCAAGAGAAATGAAAACAAAATCTTGTTTTAATGATTCCATTCTCTTTCCACATATTTTTTCACTAAGAATATACTGTTTGTTAATGCTTGCTTTTGTCTATTTTTAGAATAAAGGTGAAACATTCTAAATAGGAACTACTTTTTGTGGAGCAAGGGTTACATTTATTTCTTTTCCAGTATTCTTTGCCTGATGATTACATACTTCAATTACATTAACATTACTTCTCTTGGGAATTTTCCATTAACTGATCAGTCTGTTCATTAGGATATTTTCCCTAACATCATATTGAGCTCCTGCTCTCATTTTCTACTTTCCTCCCCACTATTAGTGATAACTAGGTCCCCTTGAATCAGGGAGAAGAATGCTGTTCCATCTTGGCGTTCATTCTTGATTCTGTAGACATGATGCACAGCTTTATTTATTATGCATTGAATACTTATATATCGCCCTGAATAATTCTGTGTGAGATTGTAATTATGTCAACTTGCCCTTTCAAAGTTTTTAAATTGTCTGATCTTTTCAAAGATAAAATATTTTAAATTCATTATAATACGCAATATTAGAAGAAAACATGTTGGCTTCTGAACCAATGACTTCTAATTGTATCCAGATACAAGGCAAGGAGCAGGGAGAGAGAGACTGGGAGGGAGAGGGGAGGGGAGGAAGGAAGGAAGAGAGTGTCAGAGGGAGAGAGAGAGGAAATGTGGTTTATCAAAAAATGTGATGTGCAGAATTTCACATAGGGTACATTTATAAGGATGTAAACTATAAGATTGATTTAATTTCTAATTTAAAAATATAACTATAAAAGTAGTTCAGTTTTTATATTTAATGAGCTTAAAAGCTTGGTTACACTTTTTTTTCCTTTTGTATTCCTACTCTCTTGTTCTGATAGTCTCTGAAAATGTATTTTGTTCAAAACATCTTAGGCATTCAACAAACACTAGTTAATCAACAAGTACAATGCTGGTGAATGATACAAAGTGCAGAAATACTTTCAAATAGGATTAAAATGTCTTACTTCCAAAAGATGCAATATGTGACACTGGGTTGACAAATAATTTAATTAGCTATGGGAATCCAGGCTTGAATTACTTCTTTTAGTAATTACTAAATTACAACTAGTCAATAGTATGGAAAAAAATAGTGAAGGAGATTTTAAAATGAAAAGAGGTGAAAGCGATTGAATATAAGATTCTTGTTTGAATTCTGTTTTAAAACAGCGATAAAAGAGGTATTTGAGACATTGAGACAGTGTGATTATTGCTATAACTTGGATCTTGAATGTCCCCAAAGACCAATGAATTAAAGGATTGGTTTCCAGAATGGTACAATTAGGAGATGCTGGAACTTTTAGAAAGAGACCTTCTAGGAAGTCCTTAGGTCATTGAGTTTATGCCACCAAATGGGATTGTGGGACCCTAGTCCCTTCTTCTTTCTCTCTTTTGCTTCCTGACCGTGAGTTGTGCAGTTTGCTCTGTCATTGCTCCCCACCATTGTCACTGGCACGCTTACCAGAAGCTCAATGTAATGTGTGCATCCAGTCTTGAGCTGGAAGCTCCAAAACTGTGAGCCAAAATAAATCTTTTTAATTTATAAGTTAATTATCTTAGGTATTTTGTTACAGTGATGGAAAGCTGGCTAATGAAAGTATGGACTGGGTATTAAGGATCATTATAATTATTGTCAATTTTTAAGGTATGATAATGGCACTATAGTTATGTAATAAAATTTCTGTAACTCTCATTGATATACACTGAGTTAGTTATGAGTATAATAGAATGCTGTCTGGAATTTCTGACGTTGTTGGCTGTAATAGATAATGCATATGTGGAGATTCAATACATTATTCTCTTCTTTGATGAATGTTTAAAACTATTAAATAAAATGGTGTGGTTTTTTTGTTTAATTATTTGTAGTACTGGGGATTGAACACAGGACCTCATACATGCTAAGCAAGCACTCTGACACCAAGCCACATACCTAATCTTTTAAAATTTTTTATTTCAAGGCAGGGTCTTACTAAATTGCTGAGGATGACCCAGAACTTGTACTCCTCCTGCCTCAATATCCCAAGTAACTGTAATTACAGGTGTGCACCACTGTGCCCAGGTAAAAAGGTTTTTCAAATAAAACAAAAGTAATCCATATTCAATACATTGAAATAAAAATAAAATAAAATACATATAAGTTAAAATACAAAAGTCCTCCTTTACCATCACTCCCAAATCCATCTCCCAGGAGGAAACCACTAGGAACAATTTGGTGTGTATGTCAGTATGGTCATTTCTATCTATTATGTATATATTTAAATTTTTACCAAAATATTTCTAAAATTTTCTTTATAAAGACTGTATCTTGTGTATTTTTTCATGTCAATAAATTTAGATCTGCCTTATTCTTAGTAACTGACACAGTATATTCTGTTGTTTGGGTATTTTCCAAGGATAATTTTATTTTTACAATCCCATATGGATAAGTATTTAATCTGCTCCCAGTTTTTAGCTATTACAAGCAATATTACAGGGACATTTTTGTACATGCTTCTTTGCACACTTGTAAGATGAAGTTTTGAAAGTAGAATTGAGAGGCACTCTAAGATAATGAATAAGCATGGGGGCCCTACAGTCAAGATCCTTGAGATCCAACCCCAGTGCAGCTATTATAGTCTTGAGTGACCTTGGGCCTATCGTTTAACGTTCTCAGTTTCATCTTACTGAAAGTAAGATTGACAATTATATCTAGTTCACGACATTATTACAAAAATAAATAACATAATACATATAAAGTATTGAAAATGGCTCATGACACTCGGAATGAGGCTCACTAAATGTCAGTGATCCTTCAGTCATTACTGCTAATATAGATTAGAAAATCAACTCTTTTAATGTGGTGAAGGAAAATTTGTTTCAGTTTTCATGTTGTTGTTGTTGTTGTTTTTTCAGTACTAGAAATTGAGCCCAGGGCCTCACACATGTTAGGCAGTCAGTTTTCTTACTGTTTAATAATGTTGGACTCATGTTTATAGATTTCATAGCCACTTGAACATTATTTCCGCAAAATATTAATTGCTCTGATGTCCATTTTCCCACTGCTACAGTTTGGATCTGAAATGTCTCCCAAAGATTCATGTTAGAGGTTTGCTCCCCAGCCTGGCACTATGGGAGGTGGCGAAAACTGTAGGAGGCAGAGCCTAGAAAGGGGTCCTGGGTTATGAGGGGTGTACTCTTGAAGTGAACTGTGGGACCCTGGTCTCTGTGTCTTTGTTTTCCTCTTCCCAGTCATGAGGTAAGCAGTTTTCTTCTGCCAGACGCTGCTGCCATGATGTGCAAAGCACTGGACACAATGATGATAATGGACTGAATCTCTCAAATTATAAGTCAAAATAAACCTTTTCTCTTTACACATTGATTATCTTAAGTATTGGTTATAGTGACAGAAAGTCTATGTCCTAGGACTGAGAACGCCAAAATATACCCACTGGAATATAAAATGAGTGATGGCAGATTCCAGAAAGGGGAACAGCAACCTACAAGTTCTGGTCAGACCTGAATTTCCAGAGATTCTGAAAAACTTAGTTTCAGTCTGTCCTGTTTCGAGAGCAGTGTTAACAATAATCATATCTACTTCAAAACATTATGATGAGAATAAATAACATAATACATAGAAAGTATGCAAAGTGACTCATAACACACAGAATGGGTGCTCAATAAATGACAGTGATGATTCATTCATTGTTGCTAATACAAATTGGGTTGGTTTACATTCCCGCCTATAGTAAGATCAATTCTTTTAATAATGGTAGAGGAAATTGCAGAGGACCTCTACTTCCTGCTGAATGTCCAACCAACGCTCTCACCAAGAAGCTGGATGAAATTCTATTTTTAAAAATCAGTTATTCTAAGGCAATAGGGAACAACCTAGAGAGTAAAACTTAAAGGGCCATAAATGAAGAAAGAAGAAAAGCACATAAATATGAGTTCAATATCCTCCTTCACATTGCCCCTTGATAAATTTGCCAATTCTGAAACACCACAGGGGCTATTGGCCAAGCTTTCGACTTCAAGCTCAGCGCTTTCAGCAAGTTCACAGGGATAAGAAAATAAAAACCATCAAGAACTGTCAAGATAAATAGCTTGGCTTTGACTTAGAACACAGAAAGTCTATGTCCTGGGACTGAGAACACCAAAATACACCAGATCTTACACGGACTGAAATTCCATCACAAATTAACTTAATCATTAAATAAATCAAGTGATCTATCCTTACACTAACTGCCTAACAAAAGAAAAGTAAATCCTCCCTAGAAAAAAATATATAATGTTCCAAATGTCAATCATTCTTTATATATAATATCTAGTATTCAATAAAAATTATTAATCATACAAGGGACAGAACCAAATTACCAAAAGTCAAAACAACAAAGAAAAGAAGTCAGATAAAAATGGAAGAACAGAATATCAAATGGTAGAGTTACCACTTATAGCAAAAAGAAAAAAAAAAAAGGGAAACATTTTATCCAAGTCAGAAATAACAATACTAAAAGCTGACTTCGCATCATAAATTATGAGAGAAGTCTTTGTCAAGTCATATTTCTATACTCAGAAAAAATAGTCATCAAATGTGAAGAAGCTGGCACAGTGGAACGCACCTATAATTTTGCAACTGGGGAGGCTGAGGTGGGAGAATTGCAAGTTGAAGGCCAGCCTTGGCAACTCTGCAAAACTGTTTAAAAAAAGAAAGAAAGAAAAGAAAAAAAAGAGGGGCAGATCTGGGGAGGTATCTTTGTAGAGTATCACTGGGTTAAATCCCCAGCACCTCTTCCACCCTCCAGAAAAAGTGAAAAAGTTTCACAAAATAAAAATGATCTGGAGATTGATTCCACAACAATGTGGATGTACTTAACACTGCAGAATTATATACTTTAAAATTATTGACATGGTAAATTTTATGTTGTGTATTTTACCACAATTTTTTTTCTTATTTTATTTATTTATTTCTATTTGTTCTAATTAGCTACACATGACAGTGGAATGCATTTCCGTTCATTGTACACAAATGGAGCACAGCTTTTCATTTCTCTGGTAGTATACGATGTAGAGTCATACTATATGTGCAGTCATATTTGTACCTAGGGTAATGATGTCAGTCTCATTCTACCATCTTTCTCTCCCATGTCCCCTCCCCTCCCTCCTCTCCCCTTTGCCCAAAGTTCCTCTATTCTTCCCAGCCCCCAACCCCTACCCCAGTTAAGGATCAGCATGCACTTATTGGAGAGAATATTTGGTCTTTGGTTTTTCTGGATTGGCTTACTTTGCTTAACATGATATTCTCTAACTCTATCAATTTACCTGCAAATGCCATAGATTTATTCTCTTTCAAGGCCCAGTAATGTTCCATTGTATATATATATACTACAGTTTCTTCATCCATTCATCTACTGAAGGGCATCTAGGTTGGTTCCATGATTTAGCTGTTGTAAATTCAGCTGCTATAAACATTGATGTGGCTGTGTCACTGTAGTAGGCTGATTTTAAGTCCTTTGGGTATAGACTGAGGAGTGGGTAGCTGGGTCAAATGGTGGTTTCATTCCAAGTTTTCTAAGGAATCTCTATACTGCTTTCCAGATTTGTTGCACCAATTTGCAGTGCCACCAGCAATGTATGAGTGTAACTTCCCCCCCCACACATGCTCGCCAACACTTATTGTTGCTTGTATTCTTGTTTAAAATATTTATGTTATAGTTATAGATGGAACAATGTCTTTATTTTACTTTATGTGGTGCTGAGGATCAAACCCAGTGCCTCACGCCATGCCAGGCATGCCCTCTACCTCTGAGCCTCAACCCCAGCCCATTGCTTGTATTCTTAATAACTGCCATTCTGACTGGAGTGAGATGAAATCTTAGAGTAGTTTTGATTTTCATTTCTCTAATTATCAGTTAAGTTGAACATTTTTTCATGTATTTGTTGTTCGACTGTATTTCTTCTTCTGTGAAGAGTCTGTTCATTTCCTTAGCCCATTTATTGATTGGGTTATTTATTCTTTTTTACCACAATTTTTTAAGTGAAAGAGACAGAAAAAAAATAATGTAGAAGAAAAAGTGACTTTTGTGTACACAAATTATAAATCTGTTTTAAAAATAGTGAATAAAAAATAAATTTTAAAGCAAACAGAAACTTAGAGAATTCACTATTAGCAAAAGAGTCCAAAAAAGGAATATTTAAAGTAGTTCTTCAGACAGAAGGAAAGTAATACAGGTAGAAATACAGAAATTCAAGACAGATCGAAAAGGAACAGAAGGAATAACTATAAATAATTTTAACTGCAGAAAATAATAATACTCTTAAAGGAGAGGTACTAAAAATATGCATATTTACAAATATAAATAAATGCATTTATTTATACATCTTAACAAGCATCTTCATTTATACATATGAACATAGAAGGGAAAAAAGGCAAGAACAAGGGCTGGGGTTCTGGCTCACTGGTAGAGCACTCACTTAGCATGCATAAGGCACTGGGTTCAATCCTCAGCACCACATAAATGTAAAATAAAGATATCGTGTCCACCTAAAACTAAAGAATAAATTTTTTTTTAAAAAAAGGCAAGAACACAGTACATGGAGTCAGACTGCCCTTATCTCCTACTACTGTTCAGGAAGTAATAGATGTATTAAGTTTCATAGACTCTACGAAGTCAAGAAAGTCTTTCATAATAGTGATGACAACCACTAGGAAATATACCAAGTAATTTATATTCAGTTATTAATAGAAGAGAGAATAAATTTCTAAAAATAATGCAACAATTTAAGCACCAAGAAAGGGAAGAAATTTAAACAACAGAAATGACAAATAGGAAAGAAATAATAAGATGCTATTTAGGAACACAAATATATCAGCAATTTAGATAAAATTCTCCAATTACAAAAAGTCAGCCAGGAACTGCAGCACACATCTCTATTCCCAGGGGCTCTGAAGGCTGAAGCAGAAGTCTCCTGAGTTCAAAGCCAGCCTCAGCAATTTATCAAGTCCCTAAGTAACTTAGTGAGATCTTGTCTTTAAATAAAATATAAAAAAGGGCTGGGGATGTAGCTCAGTGGTAAAGTGCCCCTAGGATCCAATCCCTGTTAACAAACAAACAAAAAAGCATTAAAAAATAAAACTCTTCTTCTTACAAGAGACACACCTTAAACAAAAGGGCACAGAAACAACATATTGGAAAAATACAAGGCAAAAGCAAAAGAAAGTTGTTATACCTACATTAATATCGGGGAAAAGGGGGACATTATTAAATATAGCAAATGTTTATAACGATTAAAATGTCAATCCACCAAGTTGATTTAATAACTAGAAATTTGCATGCTTCTTACAATGTAGCCTTAAGATGCTTCAAACAAAAATTGACAGACTCCAAGAAGAAATGGGTCATCAGAATTAGATTAGAAGATTTTAATACATCTATTTCAGTAAAGATTGGGGGGATGGAAACCGTAGTATTTAGATCTTAACATGATTAATGAGCTACATTTAACTGCTGTATGTAATATTATAACATTTTTTTCAAGTGTGCAACATCTACTTGCCAAAACTGATGAAGTATTGTGTCATAAATCAAGTCTCAACAGATTTCAAAGCACTGTGAACATTAATCTTATAAAGTTAGGGTAGAAAATCAATAATGAAAAATAATTAGAAAAGGCCCAAATGTTTGAACAAAAACAGTATACTTAATAACCCAAAGGGCAAAGATTCACTCATGATGAAATTTGGACTGATTTATGAAAGAAAACACAGTATGTCAAAAAGTTTGAGGTGCCTAGGGTGTGGCTCAGTGGTAAAGCGCTTGCCTCCCACATATGAGGCACTGGGTTCAATTCTCAGCACCACATAAAAGTAAATAAACAAAATAGATACTGCGTCCATGTACAACTAGAAAATATTTTTTTTTAAAGTTTGAGATGTAAATAAAACTACTCAGAGTGAAATTTAAAGCCTGAAATGCTGATATTAGGAAAACAAAAAGGGCCACAATCAAATGATCTAAGTAAGTATCCATCTCAGTAATGAGCTCAGATTTTTGGTTTTCAATATATTCTAGTGTTGTTTTGTTGTTTTTGGTTTTTGGTTGTTTATTTATTTATTTATTTATTTTTGGTACCTCGAATTGAATTCAGGGGCACTCAACCACTGAGCCACATCCCCAGCCCTATTCTGTATTTTATTTAGAGACAGGGTCTCACGGAGTTGCTTAGCACCTAATTGTATTGTTTTTAAAAGAATTTTTTTAAGAAAATGGAACTCCATAAGATTCAGTCTTGGGTTCTACAAGTATTGAATGGATCTCAAAGTCTGTATATGTGTTTGACAAGCAAATAGCTCTCATTCCTCCTTAAAATGCTTTTACAATCTTGTGCATACCCTAATCTGGGAATGGGTTTTTTTTTCTTTCTATTTTATATATATTTGGAAGCCAGAATTGCCTTTTCAGAACCACTTTGTAGCAGAAGGTACTCAAACATGCAGTGGTTCAGACACATCCTTCCAGAAACAGGCGGACACAAGCCTCTGGATCAACAGAAAAAACCAGTTACTCTTCAGGTGTTCATCTCACCACACCCCGCCAGTAGGAAATACCTGTGCAGCATATGCATTATCACACTAGCCTAAAAACGTTTCTCCCCTCCTTTTGTAACATAATAATTGATTAATGGTATGTTTTAGATTATCTAAGCAAACAGTATTTCATCACAGCAATCTACCACAATTAACCCTACTACTATACCTTACTCATGAAATTAAATGTTGTTTTGAGAAAGCAAAGAATTCATTATCTTAGTTTTAGAGCCTAAAAATCAATGTATCCCCCCAAAAGTTTTCATGATGTGCTTATGAATTTTCAATTGAAAAAGTATTTGAGATGTGGTATGTATATATTAGTATTATTCCCCTAGTAAATGAAATTATCTTCGAGCATGAATTAGAAAGATTTAATGTGAAACGTCACATTAATATACTATCAATAGAATTCCCAATCACATGAAATGGTCAAGAGTTTTGAAATGTTCTTTATTTTCTTTTACAACATTAATATGAGACTATATAATTTTATTAAATAAACATAGAAAACTACTCTTTCATTGAAATTACTAAATTCATTTCTAATATTCTCCTAATACAGAGCATTGAAAATAATACTCCCGAGAAACCAAGAGTTCAATGCGCCCCATTGAAATCAGGCAATGCATTTCCTTAAGCCAAAGAAACCTCACCCTTCCCTGTACTTAGGTTTCTTTTTTTTTATTTATTTATTTTATTTTTGGGGGGTGTGGGTGGGTATTAGGATTGAACTTAGGGGCACTCGACCACTGAGCCATATTCCCAGCCTTTTTGTTCTTTATTTAAAGACAGAGTCTCATTGAGTTCCTTAGTGCCTCACTTTTGCTGAGACTGGCGGCTGGCTTTAAACTTGCAATCCTCCTGCCTCAGCCTCCTGAGCAGATGGGATTACAGACACGTGCCACCAGGTCTGGCAGCTTTCTGTGGGAACAGATAGCTTCGACTGGCAATAAAATCACCTCTTCTCTAGTTGGACAGGAAAAGCACAAGATAAAAACAAGCAGTGCTCTAAGCCATTTCTTATTGGACACCCCCAAAGCCCAAGTCAATTACCCACTTCCCTGTGACTGATTTTACAAGGAAGATACTCCTTCTTCTTAAAAATACACAAAAGGAATTTTCTCCAGAAGTTTGCAACAGTCTCACAAGCAGGGAGATGACTGGAAAGGAAGAGTTTAGAGCTGATATTTAATCTGAGAAATTGGCAACTACCAAGGGGAGTATCTGTGCTTTTTTTTTTTTTTTTTTTTTTTTTTTTTTTAGCTGTAAGTGTGTACTAGGCACCACCCTTTGTTCGAAACTAATTAGCATCCTGCATCTCTCTCCACCCCAACCTATTTCCTCATTCTCTTCTCCTTCTCACAGGAACTCAAAGTAAGGCACCCTTCCCACAGGTACTGCTTTCTCTAACCCTGATTCTGACCTCTTTCTGCCTGAATTCTCATTTTCTAAAGTACCCTCGGAAATCATCAATAAATCTCCCTCCAAACAAAACCTCCCTTTTAGAATAATTTAAAACAAAAAAATGCTAGTTTGATCAAAATGTTTTGGATTCTATGTGATTAAACATCTATCAACTTGCAACTTCAGCCCATGAATATGGATAGGGAAAAGGGCCCTAAATATTATTTAGTGCATTGAGACACTATGAAAAACAATCCTAAATAATAGTTTAGCATTTTTCTCATTTATTTGTCTTTTTTTTTCATTGAAGTGTCTCTAATACCATGATAACTCATTCCCAATGAAAAGGTATACTTCAGAAGAAAAATAAATACTTTTATTCCCAAATCTAGACAAGGAGTAACTCAAACAACAATATTTTATATTTGGATAACAACCTAGTGATACTTCATTTGCATAGATTGCCTGTAATTTAATCTTTCAAATAACCACATAGGTAGGCAAGACAAGCCTCATGACTTGCATTTGAGAACCAGAATCATACAAATCATGTGATCTGACATAGTACTCTAGTACTTTGACTATAAGCACATTTTTGCCTTTTGAAGCATTCATAGCAACTCAAATTTGCCTAGCAACAATCCGTCACCATAAATAATATCTAAGAGGTACTAAATTTTATTTCATTTTTTTCTTTATTTTTTTTATTTAAATAAATGACAATGGGATGCCTTACAATACTTATTACGTCAGATAACCTAAAGGACATGTCTTCCCAAAGATTGTTGCAAAAGATTATTACAGGTGCATGGCCCAGAGTCTGCCATTTATTGGGCAGACATGAGTCTGTATGCTTTTGTTAAGGAGAGGGCTTAAGGAAAGAGTCATCAAGAGTTTATTATACATATAGAGTACAACTTTTCATATCTCTGTTTGTATATAAAGTATGTTCACACCAATTCGTGTCCTCATACATGTACTTTGGATAATAATGTCCATCACATTCTACCATCCTTGCTAACCCCCGCCCTCTCCCTTCCCCTTCCACCCCTATCTAGAGTTCATCTATTCCTCCCATGCTCCCTCTCTCTACCCCACTATGTGTCAGTCACCTTATACCAGAGAAAACATTCAGCAATTTTTTTTGGGGGGGGGGGGATTGGCTAACTTCACTTAGCATTATCTTCTCCAACACCATCCATTTACCTACAAATGCTATGATTTTATTCTCTTTTATTGCTGAGTAATATTCCATTGTGTATATATGCCACATTTTTTTTTATCCATTCACCTACTGAAGGGCATCTAGGTTGGTTCCACAGTTTAGCTTTTGTGAATTGTGCTGCAATTTTTTTTTCATTTCCTATAACATCTTTAAACTAGAAAGTAAGATGCTAAATATAAATTTAGCCCAAGGACCAGAGAACCTAAAGGACATAAACCAAATATTGTTGCAAGAGATTGTTACAAGTGCATGGCCCAGAGTCTGCCATTTATGGAGCAGCCATGAATCTGTATGCTTTTGTTAAGGGGAGGGCTTAAGGAAAGAGTCAAGAGTTTATCAGAGCATGCCAGTTCGTGACCCCCATTTCAAAGACTCAAATGGAAAGAGAGCCAGGATCTTAGCGTGAAGGTCTATGTACAAGAAAGGTAATTTCTACTCTCCCTCTGCACTCCTTACCCCCAGTCACTGGCAATAACATTGATAGAGGAGCTGATCAACCATTTAGAAGGGCACTGAATGCAGCCAAAATGAATGGTCTGAAATAGCTGAGGAGTTTTCCCTATAAACTTTCATGTGATCGCATTGTGACCACTACATTTTATGACATATCCATTTTTATAAGTCTATTTATGAGTACAAAGAGGTAGCCACCACTGCTTTGCCTTGCCAGCTTGGACTGATTGCTGCTATTTTAACCCCACGGCTCCTGTAGAAAGAGCATGGCCAACGATTCCAAATTCCTGAGGGACCAATATCTGTTTCTACCAAGAAAATGGAATGATATAC
The DNA here is from genome assembly GCF_052094955.1 of Ictidomys tridecemlineatus. NCBI lineage: Eukaryota > Metazoa > Chordata > Mammalia > Rodentia > Sciuridae > Ictidomys > Ictidomys tridecemlineatus. The sequence goes on from NC_135482.1 coordinate 133,345,296, forward strand.
TTGGAAATTTGCAATTTGAGACATATCGACTGGTGGGGGTTCTGTTGTTTGTTTGTTTTGAGTAAACCTGTTAGAGGACCCAAGTTCCATATCCCCACTCCTATTCCCAAGGGTGACTGGCTCCAGGAGTGAAAAACTATCCTGAAGAAAAGCCCGGACAACCAGACATCAACAACCAACATACCCCAAAAAGGAAAGTCTCAGGGCTCAGCCAACGGTCCCCAACAGGTCAAGAATATCACTTTTCCTTAAACACTAAGAGTGAAAAACAATATGAACAGCCACTGACGGAGAGCAGCCCAAGAATTTAGCACCTCAACAACTCAAAGACTCAACTAAAAGTCACTTTTAGAGGAAGGGAAAAAGTGCTATCTTTATGAAAAGTCATACCCTAGAGAAACAAGGAATCAAGGGTTACTTCCTGCCAACCTGTTTCAGGAACATAAGCTACCCTAACCTCAAATGCCTGCCCACTTCTTGGTCCTTCCATTCTTCCATGGCTGCTTTGAGCATGGTGTTAGCTTTTCTTAGGTAATATCAGATCAACCTGTTCATTCTTTAATATTTCTTACTTGCCTCAGGCTATTACTGCTTTTCAGATTCAACCTCTACCTCACCCTGGTCATTCAGCAATGACCCACATTAGGGGTCTTGATTCCCCAGGAAAATCCTCAGGTAAAGAACTGTAAATACATTTGCCAAAAGTTTGCACGCTGACGAATTATCCTGCCCTAGTTTATTGAATATTGGCAGAGGACATAAGATTCCTGGGTCAAAGAACTTTTTTTTTCCAGAGACAAAGAACTTTATAAAGGACTTTGTAACTCATAGCACAATCTAAGGAGGACTCGTGGATTCACTGAGCCTCAATGGTGACAATGAGACTGCCCTATTACATACCTGATGAAGTAGTGTCATCGGGAAATAAGTTCAAATGTCCTTCAACTGAAACAAACATGACATATTGGGGAAGGAAAGGACAGTGTGGCTGTTGCAAGAAGCAGCAAGGGAGACAATAGTACTGGATGGGTTTAGAATAGACTGGATGATATAGAAATATATCAGCTTTAGTAAGGAGTTTGAATTTTATTTGAGGTACAATACTACATCTTATAAACTGTCATTTTTTTTTTTTTACCAAACAAGAGCTTACTATAGAGAAAACTATTCCTTAATATGGTTTACATACTGAGCTTCTACGTAAGCAATCAGAAGGGAATTCACACAAGCCACATCTTCACACCTACTACATCTGGGCCCAGGGACCCCTCCTCGTCTGCTGTTACTGTGGATGAACTGTCTTCCCTGAGACAACCCCTCCATATGTGCATTCATGCCTATCATCTCTCTCTTAACAACGTCCTTCTGACTATTCTTTTCTCTCTCTTCCTTATCTCAACTTTTACCTTTCTACAGGTTTGTACCCATCAACATTAAATATATAGTAATTTCCTTACACGTATACATAAAACCTCTCTTGGCCCCTACATCCTTCTCCAGATACCATGCCATTTCTCTTTTAGATTTTATAGCAAGACTTCTCAAAGTACTTGTCTATAATTATTGCTTTAATTGCCCTCTTTCCACTCTCTCCTGAACTTTCTCCAATCAAGTTTCCACCCCTACTTCTCCCATAGAATGCCTCTTACTCAGGATACTTGATCCATCTACAGCAATACTGTGGCTTATCCAGACCAACTTCTTTGCTCGTAAAACAGCTATGTGCTGCAGGGGACTGGGACCTCTCCTTCACAAAAGTTGGAAATCATGATTAGTCTCTTAACTAGATGTTCATGCTACCACCACTACCCTTGTTGCCCCACTAGCTTAGGAAGGACTGACGTGAGTCATCAAATCTCAGGGAGCTTTTGCTCTTATAATAAAGTGAAATATTATTTCCCTGATAATGAATTGTTAAACTGATTCCAATTTAGTATCAATCATTTATCAGACAGTGACAGATATTTTATTGAACATAGGGATTCTGCTTCCATCCACTTTGTTGATGGGGCAAAGTCCTTGGAATATTTTCATCCTTCTACCCTCATTCTACCATCCTCCCATGTAATTATAAATTGTTGCCTTTTAGCTCTCAAGTTCTCTCTTGACTTCTATCAACCACTCTCATAGGAGGTACTCAGTAATTATTTATTGAAGACAGGGAAGCTGACAAAAAAAGAAAGGAGGCTTTCTGTATACTGCATTAAGATGTGAAAATATTTCACATGCAGAATGGGGTTGCATTCAGACTTTCGATTCTTCATATGGTGAATGAATTCATTTTCTCCAGGTGGTACATTAGGCAAATGCTGTCATCTGTGTTTTATTATTATTATAAGCATCAGAAACCAATTCTGCATTAAGTAATACAGAGAAGAGGATTTACTGGATAAATGTGATAGCATTTCACAAAGTCAAGGGGAGAAACAATCAACCAAACCTCAGGGCAGCAGGGACTATGGCAAGAATTCATAAGCCTCACTTCTGGGCATTTGTATAAATGCAACAGGTCTCCAATGCCCTTAAGTGCTTCTCTCTTACAAGTTTCAAAATTGTCGGAAAGAGTATGATCGGCCCCAATTAGATCAACTGTCAGCTTGCACCTAGATTGATCAGCTTTGGCCATTACACAGTAGAGACAAGGTTACTCTGTGTTTTGATCCATTCCCAGAAGAACAAAGAGGGACCCAAGATGACATCTTCTCTAAATAAGGACAAGGCAGACACTTACATTGCCCAGCAAATGTGCCAGAGCAAGGTGAGTGGAAGCTTCTGTTAACAAGTATTCTAACACAAGTTTTATTTACATTTATTATTTTCTACATTTATTGTTATATATAATATACTATCTATAAAATTTAGTTTACATTATGAAAACCCAGAAAATTAGAGAAAAAAGGACAATGGCCACAATGTACCCATCAACCAGCTTTAATAATTGTCAGCATTTTTTAATCCTTATTTTATTTTCTCTATACCCCCAAATTTGTTTCTAGAGTATGTTATAATAAATGCCAGATATCATATCTTTTAACCTTATAAATACTCCAGTATATTAAATAAGTAACTTTAAAATTATAACTACAATATTGTTATCATACTAAGTAACAATAATTCCTTAATATTTGTGATCATTGGTATATATCCAGGTGCATAAGACTTGTTTTCTGTTACCAAAAAGCTCAGAATTTAGAAGGAATGATAAGACATTTATTTAAATAACTACAAGAAACAAAACACATAAAGAAAGCAGAGATGAAGTGCCAAGGGATAATGAGAGGAGACACTCAAACATACTCTGATAGAACAGATGGGTGCATGGATTTTATATAATTGTGCAGACACGTTATTAAGCTATCTCTAAAGCTCTATAGACCAATCTCCCCTATTCATTCAATTACCTTCTGTTTTCAGAGAATCCTATTATGATAGCTTCCAGCTAGGATGATACATTTTCTCGTTAATCCAATCTAAATTGATTCTAAGAGAAAAATTAGAAAATTTCCAAGACATATTCTCAGTATGCCTCAAAAAGTGTATACTTTCCACTAATATTTAGAGAATACTTTAAAAGAGAACTGTATAATTATTGCCAAATTATCCTTATTGTCAATTTAGATATTTCTCTTATTTGAAGGGGCATGAGTATAAAAATCCTATATCTTAACAAAAAATATCCAATGGATAAATTCCCTAACTGAAAAAGAACTTTTTCAAATACCATAAAAGCAGTAATATTTTAAGATTATCTTCTTATTCTATAAAACAAGAATTACCTAGAGATCATACATTCCTGACACTTCTAATAGTACAGGAATCTTTTTTATTACTTTATCACTTTGGAAAATGTGCAGTCAGTGTAACTATCATTTGATAGTCACATAGTTAATTCACACTCATTTACATAAAGACTAAGATAGTTCAAAAAGTTCCTGAGCAAGTTTTAGCTTGTATGGGAGCGCTGAGTCAATTAAGCCCTTTGTGTTAGAATGAATAGGGCTGGGTTAATAACAGATCATCAACTCATTGGGCAGAAAACTTCGTTGTTACATAAACAAGCTTATAGAAGTATAGTGCTGACTAAGACATTTGGTTTGGTTCACAGATCCCTGATAGTCATAATTTAAAATTATATGTAGTTTCCTCAGGCAATCTCAGAAGTTTGTGCGTCTATTTTTTTTTCTGAGAAGTAAACATTCACATTAAATTGGAGTACATTTTTGCTCTACAATAACAAAAATAAAATACAAATTATTCTTTCCAGGGTCATGGCCACCTCCAGTGTTATTCAGAATCCCAGATGGATAGAGTTGAGTAAAGAGAGAGTTTAAGGGAGAGACCCGTATGGGCAAAGGTAAGGAAATCAACACTTATTGGTAAAACAGCCCAAGGCCAAAATAATTGGGAGTCATCACCATCTCTAAATCTGAAGGTGGATGTTGTGCAGTCAACTGGAAACTGAAGGGGGTTATACCTGTCGGTATAGGAAAAGAATGATCAGAAGGATCCATGGATGTAGTCATGAGTTGCTGCAAAGAGAGAGCACCACTTCTGCCACTCAGATTTCCTTCCACTTCCTCCTTTTGGCAGAACTCAAGTGAAAGCCAGAGCGGAAGGGGGTGAGTGATACACAGCCCACAAAGGTCAGCCAGAGCAAGCAAGTGAGAGATGAATGGAGAGTGGGTCTGGAAAGCCAATGGGAAATCCCCAACATGTATGCTTCTACCATTGTAATTCAAGTTTGACCAGATTACATATTTTCCAGCAGTTTCTCTTATTCCCATGGTGGCTGAACCAAAAAGAAGCAATCTAACAGACTGTAGGACTCAATTAAGTTCTCATAGAAAGACATGAATTCTGCCCCCAAGATGTTTATATTAGTTGGAAGCTATGATAAATACATGTGGAATAAATATGAGAGAATACACAACAAGTTATAGAATATAGAGAGGGTTGAAAATTTGGCCTCAGGCAGGACTAAGTATTGCCTCTAAAGCATTTTTTAGAAGGTCTTGGGTGTAAGTGGGAGTTTTTGAAAATGTTAAAGAGAATACAGGAAAAGGAAATGGAAGAGTAAAGATGTTATTTGAGAGTAACAGTAAACTAACATCCTTAGAAATATTCTGGTAGCACCCTGAAACTTTGTCCAGCCTAGGTGGCTAAGTAACCTCTTCCAGAAATGAATAGGAAGTTAAGGAAGGAGAAATTGCTTATTCTTTTCACTATTTTCACACAGTCATTTCCAAGAGGAGCAAAGAATTACAGTCATCATAAAAGCCATTTTCAATATTGTAAGGCAATCACATCAAAGCCTAACCCAACATCAGTTGGTAGAGGCTAGTCTACCACCCTGAAATGGTTAAGATACTTTCTCATCATGCAAATGTCTATTAATTCTTCAGGACTCCACTTTTAAACATGAGACCTATATTACTGAGCATTCTAGGCAAATCCAGACCCTTCTCTGAACTTTAATCTCCAAAAGGATTTAAAAGGGTTATTTCAAAATTATACCCTGGTTCACATAATTATGTTTGAAGAACTTACATGATTATCTTCTTTTATTTCTGTATTTCAATGTAAAAATTTCTTAAATGATACACACAAATAACTTTGTGCAGGTTCAAAAGTATGACCCAGAGAGATCTTTTTAGGGCAAATTCTCTAAAAGAGGAAACCAAAAACTTACAATTATTATTGTACCCTCTGTGACAATAACTCTAAATATGAACGTATAAAAACTGTTAAGCTAATGGAAAAAACTCCTCTTCTCCCATTAAATATATCATCCTTTGTTGAATAAAAAGCTATTATGCAACCAACATTGATTTATCTTTTATGGATTTTTCCATAGTGATAATTAAAATCATGATTTTTCTGTTTTCTAACCATTCCTATGGGATCTAGTGACTTCCTAACTTGTCAAATCACCACTGAGCTTGGTTAATTTTGAGAGAGGGAACAGGAGTACCTACAGAGAAATTGTCTATACTTGATCTCAGTCAAAAGGCGAAGAATTGAAGAGAGGGGGAAATGCTCTAAAAATACCTTTTTATTTGAAAAGTAATCATGATAAAACAGAAGAGAATGTATTCTGGAATTTCACAGAGCAAAATAATCTAAATAGGATAAGGAGCTAAATAAAATATGAAGAAACAATACTTTTACCTCAAATATCCACTTAGATTTTTAGAAAACATGACCATTTGTAATGGAAAAATAGGGAGGAGAGAGGAGGTAAAATAACTGCAGCCTCACCCAATTTTCTATTTGAATCAGGTTTATGGCTGGTTTGAATAGAGAATTAATTGTTTAAATTGGGCTGGCGATTAGTTCAGTAGTAGAGCACATGCCTAGCCTGCAGGAAGCCCTGGGTTCCATTCTCAGCATGGGGTGGTACGTGGGAATTATCCATTTAAATCAGGTAAAAAGCCATGAATTTCTAAACAATTTGGAAAGAAATCAGAAATGTTCAGCAAATGTTTACTGAGTACCTGGTTGCGAATAGGCATTTTGGCTGTTTCTTTCCCTGCCTGTATATTCTAATTGGAGATATAAACACATTGTTAACATTATACATGTTATATGCTAAAAGGGAAGCAAAAAAATTAACATTTAGTGATAGGCCACACACATCACACAGAGAATCGTCTTCACAATGATCCTATCACCTAAGTACTATTCAATCAATATTAGAAATGGGAACTTAAGCTAAGAGACACTCAAGTCACCAAGTTTACCCTACTCTAATGAGTATTGGGGATATCTGACTCTAGAGTTCATTATCTTCTTTCTACTCAAGAAGTTTTTGCTTGCATACTCACATACAAACCAACATGAAATTGTTATTCAAACAATGGCTTTCCATGGAAACCATGCATAGAAAAATAATAATAAAGTTACTTTGTTGTAGGGGGGAGAAAATCTTTTCTTACCTATCACCAGGTTCTTGACTGAAGCCCCTATAACAAAAGACAAATTAGAAGAGTGAAGTCCACAAATATATTTAATATAAATTCTAGGTAACAACAGAGCCTTTAGAAAGGAAGACCCAAAGAAATAGGGAATCTGTGTATTTTTTAAAGAGTGGATGGAGAAATGATGGGAAGACAAATGATGTCATATAAAGCTAATAAACTGAAGGGAACTTAGCAAAGTTTGTTTGTTCAGATTCCTGATATGTCCTGCAGAGACCAAATTTTTTTTTTTTAAGAGAAAACCAAATGCCAAGCTTTTGTAATGCCAAGAGTTATTGTTATGCAAATTGATGTCCCTGTTTCTGTTAATTAGAGCTTTTTCTCAGTGGAGAAAAGTTTTCATCTTTGACAATGGAAATTTAACTGATTTAAAATACACAATAAGACTCAACAGAATAGCAAAATGTGCTTTCCTGTAATTAACATATTTCAGTGACCCTGTTTTCTATATTTCCAATATACACTGTTTCCATAATTTGTATTTCTTCTTTTTGCCATTCAATAATATTAGGTAATTCAGCAATTTTGACTTTCAGTAAATAGTAAATATCTCATCATTGGTTAAAATGTGTACAAAACCAAATGAACTCTAAAATCAAAATGAATAGGCATTTAGCACTATTAAAAATTCCTTCCAACCTGACACGTAAGTCTGATATTAAAAACAATCAAACAACCCCCCCCCCAAAAAAAAAAAAAACTCTTGGCTAATTTAATCTAGCCTTAATCCTAAATACCTAAGCTTGGTACTTAGGAAAAGGAATAATATAATTACTTTGTTGTAGGGAGGAGAAAATCTTTTCTTAACCATCACCTATAACAAAAGACAGATTAGAAGAGTGAAGTCCACAAATATATTTAATATAAATTCTAAGTGACAACAGAGCCTTCAGAAAGGAAGACCCAAAGAAATAGGGGATCTGGGTACTTTATAAAGAGTTGCAATCTGGTACCCCTAAAACTAAAGCAATCTCCTTGTGCTCAACAATATTATCTAGCCTCTATGGCTGGGCTTGTGTCCCACTGGACATTGGTATGACCAACTGGGACAGGGGCCCCTGAACCCCTTCCTACTAGAACTGGGACTATGGTATTCTTCCTGGTCCCTGTACAAAGGGAATAGAATTGCTGGGAGAGTTCCCCCACACACGCAGTAAGCCTTTCCAAATCACGAATGCTATTTCTAGCCAGATTGTTTGAGTATCCTTATTGCCACGATAATCCTACTGCTGTTGAATAGGTAGGACAGTCAGATAGTAAGACATAGCAGGCAGTTAGGGCAACAGACCCCAAATGGATATCTCTGTAGAAACATTCCAAACATCCCAACCACCAAAACCCTCTGACTCTGAAAAGTGGAAAAAGGGAATGTAGGATGGACCTGAGGTGGAAGGTACAAGTAGTTTCGAACCCAACAGTTAAAAGAACACAACCAACCAGATCTAATAATCATAAAGTTAGGCAACACCCTGAGCCATGTTGATAAAGACTTCTAGGCCAAACCTCTCCTTGGCAATCCTCTACCAGGACCCCGCTTCTTCAGCAAGAGCTCTGTTTCTTCTCTTTCTCTTGAATAAATATTTTTCTTTCACACTAACTCTTGGTTGTCTGTAGATTTTATTCTTTAAGATCATGAGATAAGAACCTACAAAGGGATCACTGGTGCTCTGCTGCTGAGCAATATCACTAGCAGGCACGGTCTGCTGTAAAGCTGAAAGAGCTGTAACGCCATCCCAGCGGGCACTGCTCTCTGCGATACTGACAGCAGAAAATCCAGCTTCAATGCGCTCATAAAAGAGCCCATTTCCCACCTGCAGCCCTCTTCTGACTTCCAACCACTCTTCATCTGGCTTCTTTCTCTATTTAATGGCAATTACCCTGAAACTGCAGCAAGTGTCATAAAATCAGATGACTGGTCACTCTGTACTCTTTTTATTTTTCACTTTTACTAAACAGTGAGAAATATTGGGTTTTTGTTTTGTGTTAATGATCATTAGCGTCTAAATAAGGAAAAGGTGCACAGAAGCAAAAATGGAAATGTCTCCTTCTAAAATCACCAACATTTGTATCTTTAAATGACCCACACAAAATATTCAACCCTTCAAAGACTATCATTCTAAATGATGCAATGGAAATTTAAATTTAAATCTAAATTTTGCAATGAAAATGACTTTATTCTTAACGGCTAAGTACTAATGATACACTTTTTTCTGAGATACAATTTTTTTTTATTGAATTATAACTCACCTACTTCTGCTTTAAAATGTACAATTCAGTGTTTTTCAGTATTTCCACAGGGTTATGTAGCCATAACCACTAATGACAAACATTTTCTTTGTTCATTTCCTATATTACCCACTAGTAGCTATTCTCCATTTTTTCTTCTCTCACTAATCAGTCTAACTTCTTGCATTTTGCATTCTAGACATTTCATATAAATGGAATCATACAATATGGCCTTTTAAGTTTAACTTCATTCATTTATTATAATGTTTTTAAGATCTATCCATGTTGTACCCTTTATCAGTACTTCATTCATCATATGACTGAATAATAGTCCATTGTGTGGATATGCCATCTTTGTTTATCCACCTACCAATCAATAGATAGCTAGGTTATTTCCATTTTGGAGATATTGTAAATAAGAATGGTGTTATAACATTTGTGCACAAGAATTTTTGTGTGTGTGCATTCGTTTATGTTTTTTATTTTTTTATTTTTTATTTTTTTTTAGGCATTGAGTTAGGATTAGAATTTATACGTCATATGGTAGGTAACTCTATGTTCAACATTTCAAGAACTATCAACTGTTCTCCAAAGTGATTCACTGCTTGACTAATACCTAGATTGAATGGTGGTCTATGCAAAATGAGTCTGAAATGCCAAAGATGTCAGCAAAGATAGGAGCCTGAGTCACTTGTGACAGCATGCAGCTGCCACACTAGCCTTTGGACAGCACATCACCAGGCTTCTTTGGTCTTATTTGGATTATTTGAGTAAACTTTACAAATATATCGCTCTTATTAAGCCAAAGCTAATCCCTGTTAATACAATATTATAAGCGCATAAATCTTTTTTATTAGCCATTCTCAAGTGGACAGATGGTCATTTACCCAGCAACTGTGCACTGGGAAATCATGGTGTATTTTTCTCTTTATTAAATTATACATTTCCTAATTCTTTCTACAAAAAAAGACCCCAAAACTATGGCCAATCTAGTAGCAATGAACTCCCTAACACCTATTAAAATGAATAAGGGTAACTCAGAAAATGGCCAACACTAGATCTGGGTCAGGAAATATACAAAAAGTGCCTTCTTCCTTGTGCTAGGAAGCAAGGAGTTTATCAGAGACTAATGGAGTGCACAAAGGACACAAGAGCCAACTTGAATGTCCTCTTAAAGGTCCAAGATGGAATAGAGTAAGAGTCAAAATTGTTTTCAATTATTAAAATACAACAGATATGTAAAAAAAAAATCTTTCATGATGATGCTAGAAGAAAATCATTTCACTGTCTATCATTAGACATAATCAACCACACATGAACATACCAATCAGTCCTGACACTGAAAAAAATAAAACCATCAGCCAGTATGAATCTAACAGGCAACAGGGTAGTCACCACCTGTGAAATATTTTCAGCCCAAAAAAATAAAACTGAGCTTATCTTAAATCTCAATTTAGTCAAGTCAATGCCCTAACGGAGCATATAGAGTGAACCACGAACAGTCAATCAGCCAAATCCAGAAGGTATGAAATCCTTTTTAAGCATAACTCCACTTTTTTCAACAATGACATAATAATTTAAAAAATAATTTTGAAAATCAAAAATATAAGGAATCTATATAATAAATATTGAAGGGATTGAATAATAATAATAAATTATAAGAGACTTAGCAACCAAATAAACAAACTAATTTGGCTCCTGATTCAAACATTTGAGAAAATCAGAGAAATATAATTATGTCCCATGTGTAACCAAACACAAAAGGTTAACCTTCTGGTGAGTGCAAAGCCGATAAGCACAACCAGGAGATGAGAGAGTGGAGAAAGGTTTATTACTTATGGAATGGAAGAACACCACTAGAGATAGCTCTCAAAGCAGTATTCTCCCTGAACAAAGACAATAAGGAGCTTTTAATGTATGCATATCCATATAGGAAAAACTTATCATCATATGTAGAGGTGGACATACTTTTCAGTTTGCTCAGTTCACAATCATATGTCACATGTTTCTTTAAAAAAATGATGAATAAAAATGCTTCTGGAGGGAGAACTTAATGTTATGATGAATGTTATGATTTAATGTTATGATTTAATCAAAGTGACTTGGCCATTTTGGATGGTCACTTGTAAATTTCTCTGAAGGAATTTAGCTGAAACCACAACAATAGCAAGAAAACTTTGCAGACATATTGATTCTTTTATAGGGTCAACAGCTTATCCCTGAGTTTGTATAGAAGCTTGTCCTATACATATAGTGCCTGCCTAGAGGCTACCAGAGGCATGTAAGGCCATCTTACAGAAGTTTTTGTCAATTGTATGTGATATATTAGTACTGCAGTTATTTTTAAAATGTTAGTGATCCATTTTAAAATATTTGTGAATGAAATTATACTTTGTCTAGGATTTGTTTTAAAATATTCCTGTTAAAGCAAGAAGGGAATCCATGAAACTAGATTGGCAAAATGTTGATAGTTGTGGAAAATGGGGAAAAGGTGCATGGGATTCATACTAGCATCATCCCTATTTTTGTGTGTGTTTAATGTTTTCCAAAATAAAGAACTGGAAAAGGAGAAGGAATAGGGGAAAAGAAGAGAATGATGACAACTGCTAATGTTGCCTCCTCTTCCTTGTTTCTCCTTCTTCATGAATGGTATGTGACCATGGAGCTTACGTTGCAGTCACCTTCAGGCTGCTGCAAGTCAAACACAGTACGGGGATGAAAAATAACATAAGAATGGCAGGCAGAAAGATAAAAAGGAAATGCTGAGCTGCAACACCAAGTCATTACTCTCCTGTGGACACCATTTTGATGAGACACTTCAATCCCTGCATGTGTAAGCCTCTGTGAGTTGAGTTTTCTATTCACTGAAGTCTCCCACTGTGATTATGAATACAATTTGGCCAGATTGACATTGGAGGATTTGGGGCTCTTCATATCCTCTGTATAAAGCTGGCTGGAGTGACCCATATTAAGAAGAAATAGTGTTGCTATTTTTTGTTGACTTTACAATAAAGTCAACTGGCAAAATCAACAGACACAAAATAAAAATTTAATCTTTTTTTAATTGCAAATAAATGCTTTAATTATAGATTTGATTCTCAAATGCAACACAGAAACATTAAAAAATAAAAACAATGTTTTTATAGTTCTAAATACCCACCATTTGTTTTGTTTTCTTTTTTTTATTGGTTGTTTAAAAACATTACAAAGCTCTTGACATATCATATTTCATACATTAGATTGAAGTGGGTTATGAACTCCCAATTTTTACCCCAAATGCAGATTGCAGAATCACGTCGGTTACACATCCACAATTTTACATAATGCCCTATTAGTAACTGTTGTATTCTGATACCTTTCCTATCCCCTACTATCCCCACTCCCCTTTCCTCACATCTTCTCTCTCTACCCCATCTACTGTGATTCATTTCTCTCCTTGTTTATTTTCCCATTCCCCTCACAACCTCTTATATGTAATTTTATATAGCAATGAGGGTCTCCCTTTATTTCCATGCAATTTCCCTTTTCTCTCCCTTTCCCTCCCATCTCATGTCTCTGTTTAATGTTAATCATTTTTTTATGTAATCTTTTATTTCATAAAAGAGAAAACATTGGAAGGTAAAATAAAAGATCTTACCTTCTGTCAGTTATTTTGTGGTAGTTTACTGGTGTAGTTGGAACTGGTATAGTTGAGTTACTATCTCAACTATTCTGTTGTTTGATCACACACCACTGATGAGAGTACAAAGGTTGTAAGTGGTCATACTATAATTTATAACTTACTATAGTGTAAAGGTATATTTGGATCAATGTTGGTATTAAGACCACATTCTAAGTGCATGCAGTGGCTCAATTTCAATGTCTTTATATACCTTAAGCAGAACCTAGTGATTAAGTGGCAGAAAATCCCATTTATTTTTTGAAATTTGGATTGGCATTTACATTATGCTACTTCAAACACAAGGAGAATAGAAGCATTTCCCTCTATTAGGTTTAAAAAATGACTTAACAGAAAAAAAGATCACATTAAACCCTCTACTGATTTTTTTGCCACCGGATCAGTGGAGGTGGTTATTAGGCCTTTGTTAATTTTTTTCATGTCTTAAATTTGGTTCTATTTTCATGATTCCATTGATTTCTGGATTTCACAAGTACACAAATGACTTAACACTGTACAAACAACCGTGCATTAGTCAAAACTTTCATAAACTTCTACATGGCCACTTTGAGGAAGTTCATCCAAAATGACAGATAAAATTTAAAGTTAAGTAGTAAGAACATGAATAAAGGTATTGAATTTACATGATCTGTAAAAAAGAGGACTTAAAGAGGGACTGAGTCTCCTTTTTTGAGTATGAAAAGGATTTCCAGGGCGGAGGTTGTGATTCTGTGGTAGAGCGCTTGCCTTGCACGTGTGAAGCACTGGGTTCAATCCTCAGCACCACATAAAAAATAAATGAACAATATAAAGTTATAAAAAAAAATTGAGAAGGAAGAAATACAACTTTTTTTTAAAAAAAAAAAGATTTCCATATTAATGATAGAAAACAATTACTGTCAGTCTCATGTGGTAGACAGAAATTGCAGTAGGGAAGATTTAAACTAGCTCTTAGAGGAACTCTGAGGATTGTAAAACACGGGTATAGAAGGCTGCTGTATTATGCAGTTGGTTTGTTTTTTAAAAATGGGTCAGAGTTGGTAGTGATTTTTAAATAATTTTAACACAAGCTAAAAATGGGACAACTCAACTCCATTTCCTAAGAAATATTCACATCAAGACTCTTTATAGGAATGCAGTAAAGTAAAACCCATTTCTGCCCTCTGTCAAGTTACCATGTTAGAAAGAAGGTGAATAGAGTCGCCAAGTACAAAGATAACTACTTAATAAAAGAAAGCATAACTGATAAATAATAAAAGCAACCTATAGTTCTACAAGTTGCATCACAGTCATGGCCACATATACATCAGGTTATGACACTAGTAACAAAAACTATAACTCAGATGTCTCAGCCCTGAGAGCCATGATTGCTCCTCAAAGCGAAGCTGCGCACTGGCAGGACGCATACAGGGTGGACGCACCACAGAATATAAAAAGAAGCTGCTATTTGGCTGAGCTGTATAGTAATTTAATTTAACAAGTTGGTAACTAGGATTGAACATTATATGCTTTTCTCATCTTTGAGGAAGTGTATAAAGAAGGAAGATCTTCTAAGTTAGCAGAGGTTGCTTGAAATCTGCAAAGAAGAAATGCAAAAAAAAAATGTGCTTAAGGAAGAATCTTTTGAAAAAAATTATTTATTTATTTATTTTTGCATTACAATTCTTATTACATCTTTATACCACAAGTTATCATATCTCTGATTATATATAAGGTATGTTGACACCAAATTCACATCTTCATACATGTATTTTGTATAATGATGAGGGTCTCCTTTCACCATCCATGCTATTCCCCTTCTCCCTCTCTTTCCACCCACTCCTATTCCCTATCTAGAGGCAATCTTTAAGGAAGAATCTTTAAAGTTTAAAAAAAGGTCTAAAAGTGTTATACTTTAAAAATTTCTATGCATACCCAGGTATTTGTGATTCTGGCAATCAATTTCTGACCATTTCAAAAATATCATCAGTAAACTTCTATGAAGGAACCAAATAGCCTTGGAAGAATAGTTTTAAACCTTGTTCCCCATATATTACCATGCTTTGGATACTTAGAAAATATATTCATATTCATTGCTAAAATATTTTCTAAATCATATAGCCATTTAGAAATGGCATTGCTTTAAAACACACTTAGACTATTTGATTCTGTTAAGTATGGAGAAAAAAAGCTTTTTGAAAACAACATTATTTTCCACATTTCTTAGCATCCCTGAAATGTTGGCAGGACCATGGTATCACTAGTAAAACAGTCTTCTTCAAAAGTTATTCTGTAAATTTCAAATAATTTGTAATAAAATATAACTTAGTTTGTAGTCACTGAACATTTACAATTAGGAAAATGTTTTAATTGCCATAGAAAAACTGGCAATAGCATGACCAAAACAATTCCTGTTTATTGTTCTTTCTGTATAGTCATTACAGTGCAAAGGTGATCCCAAGCATGGGTTCCCAGGGTTGCCTTCCCCATGGAGCCTGACAGGGCTAACTTGTCACTATTGTAATTAGTGAACATCATTGAAGCTAGGTCTTTCTTCAAGCTTTTGGGAAAAATTAAATTTATTTTTTAGCTGACAGGTATGAATAAAAATTGCAAATATCAGTGGAGGAACATGTAATGTTTCAATATGTGAATACACTATGTGATATTTAAAACATACTCAGCTTCTCAAACATTTATTATTTATTTATGATGAAAGTTTTGAAATCCTTCTAACTTTTTGAAATCATTTCTGCTAGTACATCAGTGTCATTAATAGTCACCATACTGTGCAGTAGCACACCAGAACCTCTTGCGCCTATCTAACTATAACTTACTACCTATTGATCAACATTTCCTCATACTTCTCTTCCCTCTCCAAGATTTTTGTTCCTTAGGATAGATTTTTACAGGTGGAAAAACTTGGCCACAGTTATAAACCTTTTTAAAGCTTATGGTATGAATTGTTGCTAGCTTTCCAGAATGATTATACTAAATTGCTTATACCAATTGTTTACAAGCATTCATTTAAATGACAAACTCTTCATTGCTAATCATTATAATTAAAAATCATTTATGAATATAGTAGAAAAATACTTATTTGTATTTCATTTTTTTTAATTTGTACGTATGTAATTGACTTTCAAATATTTTAGCCAAAAAATAAATTTATACATGTACTTAGCAATATTTTAAAATTTGGCAACAAGTTAATAATTGTTTAATTTAGTGGAGGGTACATGAATGCCTTTTATATCATTATTTAAATTTTAAATTTTTCTCCATATTTGAAGTTTTAAAATAAAAAGTCAGAAACACTCCAGCATCAATTTTTGGTTTGAATTTCCAATCTTTCAGCCAGCTCCATGGGGTTTATGCCATACTACGCCCATGAAGCGTAAGTAATTCCCTTAAAATTATACATATGTCTGTGTGCATATACACACATGCCATCAACATACATATACTTGTGGATGTATGTGCATACAAAGGGAGGTAAAGTAATTACTCATAATTTTAATTCTCATTTTATACTGACTTGTCACCATCCATCTGCTTAGGACTTCTCTTTTGTAGTATTAACCTATTTCTTATTTTTCCATAATGTCCAGTACCCACTAATTATTCTTGTCCATTTTGACATGATATCCACTGTTGTTGACATACGTTCTTCAAAAACATATATTTTTGTGTACATGTTTTATTGCACATGTGCTGCAAATTGTATCGTTGCATATTATTTCACTTTGATGTTTATGTTTTATTTATTTCTTAAATAAATTCATTTATTTTTAATTGAAAAAGTCAGAAACAGAAATTTGATATTTTTACTTAAAAATAAATAAGACTAATAATTCATGTAATAAAGATGAATTAAGAATCCTTAATGTCATCCAACCTGAGATCTATAATAACATTACTAAATTAATATTTATCCTCTTCCCTATTGTATCCCCCAGTCTCCTCCCCAACTACCTTAATAATTTAATATTTATTATGGAAAATTTCAAGAACACACAAGAAAGTCTACTCCAGGCTTTGCAGCTTTGTTTTCAAATATCAGAGATTATCCTTAGAGAATTCCCCCATTATTTGTAAAACCAGTAATGCCTTTAAAATGTATCTTGTCCAGGAATTTAATATTCTGTAAAGGAAGATATTTAGTCCAACTAATGTCAGAAGTGAAAACTTTAGTGCAATGCTTATCCTTTCTGTGGATGCACACACAATCTTATTTCACTTGGAATCAGTTCTAAAAAGCAGCATTGTTTTGGAGACAATGTTTCTTTCTATATAAAAAATAAATAAATTTTTCATAAGAAATTTAGAATATATCTTATAATTACAATCACCTGAAGAACCTCTTCTGGTGTTTCATTCAATTAATTCATTGCTATTGTGAAATTTGCTTGTAAAACAGAAGTGAAAATTTTTTCTCCATCCTGAGAACTAGATGAGTGGAAGGAAGTATGCCAATCAGGAAACTGATACTACAGGAGTTCAATTAATAAAGTAGCACTTAGTCAAGAATAAAGAAAGGATTCTGGAACTGAGCAGAACACTGAGTGATTAAGAACAAAAGCAAGCAAGCAGAAAATAAAGGGAAAGAAAGACTTTAGTCAAAGTTTAGCGTAACGTTAAAGAGGAAATAAAAAGAGGAAGTGGTTTACAGAGTAAAGGTTTTTATATATTATCTTGAGTTTTTAACCTCTATTGACAGGAAACGTAATAGCCACCATAAAATAGTTAATACATTATGAGAAGAAACTGTAAAAAGCATAAAGTAATTATGTTTTTCAAATCAATCAGTTCTCTGTTGTGTATCTAGATGCTGTCTCATGATTTGATTTTAAAGAATTATAAAATGTGTAGCTATTAGGTGCTAGATTATCTTATTCTAACTTAATTCTAACAAACACTCTGGAAGATGAGAATTGTCCTCTCCATTTTATGACTGAGTTAACTGGGACTCAAAGAAGTTAAGTATGGATTCATAACACACAACTAGTAAGTGATAAAAATAATTTTGAACTCTGGTTTCTTTGGATCTAAATTAATGCTTTCCATTTGCTAGGCTAAAGAGTATAAATTTCTAAATAAAGTGGCTCATGGGATTTCTGAGCTATTAATGTAAGATTAGACAATTTGATTATTAATCAATCTGAAAAATAGAACTTAACAGAATGAGCTTTTAAAAATTGTTAGTAGTGATTAGAAAAAGAAAGGACAGTTCCCAGAGATAAGATACTAAACTTACATACACACTGGCATACACACTCATACTATAAATATATACTTTAAAACACCTATCTAGAAAACAAAACAACAGCAAGAAAAACAATGACATGACTATTTCACCTTTCAATTTGCCTAATTATTTTCATGTTACAAGAGTACTATGACACAGATGCTTCCATAATTATTCCTGGGAGTTATAATGAGCATCATCTATCTTGAAAACAATATATAATATGTAAAGCCTTAAAAGAAAACCTGTTCATCCAGCATTTCCCCTTCTAGGAATGTAGCTCAACTGAAATAAAATTGGAGGTCATATCAAAATTTTATGGGGAACAATGTACATCTTGACATCATTTATAAGGGTGAAAGAAGGGAAACAGTTGAACAACAAAAGGGGAATTGTTGAACAAAATATGGAACATTCATATGTTGTTCATTATGTAGTTATTAAAATTAGTTTATCATAAAATATTAATTACATAAAATGATCAAAATATAACTTTGAGTTAAAGAAGCAAGATACAGCCAGGCACAGTAGCTCACTCATGTAATCCCACTAGCTCAGGAGGCTGAGGCAGGAAGATCGAAAGCTCAAAGCCAACCTCAGTAATTTGGCAAGGCACTAAGCAACTGAGTGAGACTCTGTCTCTAAATAAAACACAAAAAAGGACTAAGGATATGGTTTGGTGGTTAAGTGCCCCTGAGTAAAATACCTAGTACCCTCTCCCCAAAAAAAAGAAAGAAGAAGAGGACGAAGATACAATGCTGGATATAACAGTATAATCTTAAAATATCTTTAGAAACATGCATACATAAAGAAGAACTATTAAATGAAAATACACCAACATATTAATAGATGTTACTTCTGGGTTGTGAGATTATCAATGATGTTTTTACAACACCTTTCCAAGTGTTTCTATAAATGAGTGCATATCAATTTTATAATAAAAAGGCTATAAATGTGGTTTTTAAATTGCAAAGTCTTGTTATATTTTAATGACATATGGTAATATTTCCTACAAAAGAATACAGTATCAATCCTTGGATTCGTTTAGATTAAAATTTTATTTGCCTACAGACAACATTTTGCATTTTTTTAGGTCTAAATTCTGGTACAAACAAGAATTACATTCCTACAATACTGACTGGTCAACTAAGATGAAACAATTGGTCTATTTTATTATGTACTTGGTTTGTTAAGAAGTTGCGGGAGAGATCCCAGATAGCAGAATAGAGAAGGTCACATTCCTGGCTGCTCTGTGGTATGAAACCAAGAAATCAGAAAGGCAGCTTCTCTACAAGTGAAGTACTGGAAACTTTCAGGGACACTCTAAGTCCACAGGGTAGAAACTCTTCTGCCTCAGATCCATACTTTTAGGTGGGTAGACACACAAAGGTCATGAAAAAGCAAGGAAACAAATTGCCCCAAGCAAACCAAGATACTCCAATAACAGAATCCATTGATACCACAGTGGAAGAAATGTTAGAGAAGGAATTTAGAATTTACATAGTTAAACTTTATCTTCAAAGTAAAGGATGATGTAAGAGACCAAATACAGGTAGCAAAAGATCACTTCAGTGAAGAGATAGAGATTCTGGAAAAAAAAAAAAAACAGAAATCCTTGAAATGACAGAAACAATAAACCAAATTAAAAATTCAATAGAAAGTATCACCAACAGACTAGACTACTTGGAGGACAGAACTTCAGACAATGAAGACAAAATATATAATCTTGAAAACAGAGTTGATCACAGAGAGAAGATGTTAAGAAAACATGAACAGAACTTCCAAGAATTAGGGGATAACATGAAAAGACCAAATTTAAGATTTATTGGGATAGATGAAGGCACAGAGATACAAACCAAAGTAATGCAAAATCTTTTCAATGAAATAATATCAGAAAATTTTCCAAAACTAAAGAATGTAATGGAAAATCAAATATGAGAGGATTACAGGACCGCAAATGTGCAAAATTGCAACAGACTCACATCAAGGAACATTGTAATGAAAATCCTTAGCAAAAGAATATGGATAAGGGGCTGGGGATGTGGCTCAAGCAGTAGCGCAATCGCCTGGCATGCGTGGGGCGCTGGGTTTGATCCTCAGCACCACATAAAAATAAAATAAAGATGTTGTGTCCACTGAAAACTAAAAAATAAATATTAAAAAAAAAGAATATGGATAAAATTTTAAAGACTGTGAGAGAATAATATCAGATTACATATAGGGGGAAACCAACTCGGATCTCAACTGATTTCTCAAACCAGACCCTCAAAGCTAGGAGGTCCTGGAATAACATATACCAAGCTCTAAAAGAAAATGGTTGCCAACCAAGAATCATATAGCTAGCAAAATTAAGCTTTAGATTTGAAGGTGAAATAAAAATCTTTCATTATAGAGGGGCTTGGGATATAGCTCAGTTGGTAGAGTGCTTGCCTCACATGCACAGGGCCCTGGGTTCAATCCCCATCACCATCAAAAACAAAACAACACAACACAAAACAAAAAACAAATAAACAACAACAACAAAAACTTTCCATGGTAAACAAAAATTAAAAGAATTTTCAACTAGAAAACCTGTACTTCAGAATATTATCAACAAAATATTCCATGAGGATGAAATAAAAATAAAAAGTGAAAACCAGTGAAGGGCAGAAGTACACTAAAGGAATAGTCAATCAAAGGAGAAACCAATTCAAATTAAAAACTAGAAATAAACCAAAATGACCAGGAACACAAATTATGTCTCAATAATAACCTTAAATGTTAATAGCCAAACCCATCAATCAAAGACACAGACTGGCAGATTGGATGAAAAAACAAAACCGAACAATATGCTATCTCCAAGAGACTCACCTCATAGGCAAAGATATCCACAGACTAAAGGTGAAAGGATGGGGAAAAAAACATACTACTCATGTGGGTTACATAAACAAGACAGAATTTCAATCCTCTAAAATAGTCAAGTTATGTAAGCCATATAATTGTAATTATACAATTGTAATATGACCTTAATACATTTTTAGCATCTGTAGGGTTGTTTTGAGAGCTCCATTTCCACTGATATTTTTTCTTGATTAGACTTGTTCGATTTTTATCAACTTTTAGCTGTATTATTTCTTTTCTATTTCACATAGTTCTGCTGCTATTCCTATTTTTTCTTCCTACTTCCTAACTTGAAAATGATTTATCGTTAATCTAGCTTCTTTCTGATACAAATACTTTAAGTTATAAGGGCACGTGTCCCAGAGATTCTGATATTTTAAGCTTCTATTATCACTTAGTTCAAAGCACTTTTTGTTTACTTTTCTTGTACTTTCTTCTTTGATCTGTGAGATATTTATAAGTGTGCCATTTAATTTTGAAGTATTGAGACATGGGGACAGAGTTCTATGTATCTTAAGGGGATTGATTTCTAATGTAATAAATCACGCAGGAAACAGTCTGCATTATTTCAAATTTTTAAAACTCCTCAAAGCTTATTTTATGAGAGAATATAGTTTCTCCTTATTAATTTTCTACTTGTCATTTTTTTTTGGTATAGTTCTCTGTAACAAATAGGTCAAGGTGGCTGATAATGTTGTTAAGCCTTCTATCATTAGACTTTCCAGCAAAGTGAGGGGGCTTAAAACCTCCAAATACAGTTGTGGATTTGCCTTTCTAGTTTTACTTATTTTTACTTCATGTATTTAAAACTTTGTTATAACGAACATACATATTTAGGATTGTTAAACTTTCGTGAAGAAATTACCCTATTGTGGTTATGAAATGTTCCCCTTAATCTCTGAAAATACTCTTTCTTGAACTTTATTTTATATTAATACCTCTCCTTTAGATTTTTCATGTTTATTTTCCCCTTCTTTTACTTTTAACCTATTGGTGTATTGGTATTTAAACTGTGATATATGTATATAGTATTTAGTTATTGTTTGCTTTTTATGCATGTTGAACATTTATACCTTTTAATTATAATATCTTGATCATTTATATTTAATTATTGATATTATTGAAAAAAGAAAACCTGCTGTGACAGTCAGTGGGAAATTGGGAAAATGATAGGTTGGATGTTGTAATATTTTGGAAAACAGGTTGACTAGTCCTGCTGTCAGAGTCAGAGAGAAGATTGTTGGAATGCCTTTGTTGTAATTGTTCATTAATTTTTACTTCATGTATTTTGAAATTTTGCTATAAGGAACATATGCATTTGGAATTGTTACACTTTCTTGAAGAAGTTACCCTATTATGGTTATGAAATGTTTATCATATGGTACACTGCAACAGATCTATTTTGTTGTTTGTTAATACTTTTTATTTTGCAAATAAAAAGAATATATACATATATATGCACAATAATATATACATATATATGCACATACATATATATAGTACCATCTCCTAGGTTGGTACATTATGGTTTTAATATGAAATTCTCTAACAACAAATAATGCTGGGTATTTTTTTCATATGCTTATTTGCCATTTGATTATCTCTTCAATGGAATATATGATTATGTATTTTGTTAATGTTTAACTTCGTTATTTGCTGATTGTTGAGTTTTCCAATCTTTGTATATTTTGTAAACAAGTTATTGCAAATGTTCTTTTTCACAGTCTATGGATTGTTCCTTTATAAATGATTTGTTAACTAAAAAAGTTTTTAAAAATAAAATTATGTAATAAAAAAAGAAGTTGCAATTCAGAAGTATAAATAGAAGATGGTTTTATTTTCTTTAATCAATTATACTCTTTTAACAACATCTTAAGCAGATTCCAGATTCTGTAAGGTAAACTCACTTTTTTTTTTACCTCCTCTCCCTCCTTCCCCCAGTACAGGTTAGACCAAGTAGCTAATCTCAAATGTGAAGAGTGATGCCCCCTGTGCACTCATTTCTCTTTTCCTCTTCAATTTACAGGTTCAGTGGGGTTAGGGAAAGGAAATGCAGTTAAGGGAACTTTACCAGGTGAGGAGGTGGTCCTCTCTACACTCGTTCTCATTTCTGAGCTGGCCACCCTCTGCCCCAGCCATCCAGAACACTGGCTTTCTCATGGGGTGCATGTGTAAGTTCCTTTGCAATTGTAAAGAATTTCCCCTCTAGAAACGAACACTCATTATCTCATTCATGTGGATCAGTGGCTCTGAAGATCGGTTCAAAGAAATTCTAAGATTTTTTAAAGAATACCTCTGGGTCCCCCTGGGATGCAGAGGAGAATAAAGTAGATAGGGGGTAGGATCACATCCCCCTATCTTCAAAGTCCTCAGCATAAGATTTTCTTTGGGGGAAACAAAAAGATTCCACACCACTTCAAACAGTAACAGATTTGCATATCTGAATAGGGGTAGGGTTCGGGTAAAAATCAGAGAGCACACTTGTGAGGTTAAGGGGCTAGAAGAGGGGAATGAAGAGTCTAGGAGAGACCAGGAAGGAGGCTGTGAAAAGCCAGGCACTGAGATTAGTGACCAGAAATAACTGCTTTGGTAAATATTAGGAGTGGATCTGAATGTCTGTGGGCTGGGGAGGGATGTCCCAAATATATAGCAAAATAGAACTTAGAATTTTAAGATGTTTCCCTTTCTGAAAGAAAAGGAAGGCTCCACCGCATTAGAAAGGAGAGAGAGGATATGTTTGTCTTGGCTTGGTTTCAGTCAGAATACCTATCGTTTACTGAGGTAGTTATCATTTTACTCTAAATGTCTTTTTTAAATATATAGCTTTTAGTTATACATGGACACAGTATATTTATTTTGTTTATTCATTTTTTTTATGTGGTGCTGAGGATCAAACCCAGTGCCTCACATGTGCAAGGCAAGTGCTCTGCCACTGAGCCACAACCCCAGCCCTCTAAATGTCTTTTAAGTAAGGCAAGGAGACTTATAAAATTAGGTGACCTCTCTCAAATCTCAGAGTGGATAATAATTAATAACAAGGGTAATTAATAAAATAGCAATGACTACATAGTGACTATTAACATGTTTCCATTTCCTGTAAGTTCAATTTCAAGGGCAAACACTGGCTGTGGGACCCAAGATCAGTTGATTATATTGAAAAACTCTACAGGAAAAATTTTCATCCACCCACTATGGCTACTGTAATCTTTGTTTTATGACTCTTTTTTATCTCCTCTCTCCTTTTTCCTTGGACTATAAAAACAGAGTTTTTGAAGTAACTAGATGGATGAGATACACCAAGCTTTTACATGCAAAATATGTGGTTTATGGGGGTTATAATTATAGCTTAATTGTTACCAAAATTTTTTCTTTCTCAATGGCATTCATCCTCAAAGCTTCAAATAAATGTATCATAATTGTTATCTTATAAATGCTTATAGCTAATAAAATGCTGTAGATCATTCAGGATCAATATCTAAAAAAAAAAAAAAAAAAAAGAATTTCCCCTCTAGACAGTTCCCTAGCCTGTGGACCATCTATGTCAGTTCAACCTCTTTTACCTTTCCTCTACTCACAATCTCCCTCCATCTGTGGAATACCCACAGTCTCCAGGTATTGCAGTCCCGTTTTCTGGCAGGACATGATTCTAAGTGTTATTCTGAATAGAACGCTCAAATCCAACTCTATTCCCTCTTGCTCACTGGAGCCACAGAAATTCATATCATTGTCCTGTTGGGAGACTGATTCTTTGTATCCACATCCTTTAACATGACTTTGTAGACTCTTTAACTAAAAAATGTGGAGTTTGTTTCCCAATTCTTCATGTCTGGACTTGTCAGAGAATTTCTTTATCCCAAGATGGTTTTATTTTCTTTAATCAATGCCAGTTCTGGGTTGGAGATTTCTTTGGTCTGTGGATTACGAACAAATGTTACCCAAGCAAAAACTTGGAAATTGGGCTTGTATGCACTTGTTCACTGGCATCACCATGAGAAGGGCTTGTTTTTGTTGACCCACTGCCTCCAAGGTCAGAAATACCAAAGCTATCCTAATAAAAGACATACTATGCCACTCAACAGCCACTTAACCCCAGAAAAATCAGTGAACCCCACCAGATCAGCTGAAACTCTCAGATATCTGAGTGAAATAAATG
This sequence comes from Ictidomys tridecemlineatus, assembly GCF_052094955.1. Classification (NCBI taxonomy): domain Eukaryota; kingdom Metazoa; phylum Chordata; class Mammalia; order Rodentia; family Sciuridae; genus Ictidomys; species Ictidomys tridecemlineatus. The sequence goes on from NC_135482.1 coordinate 133,370,417, forward strand.
CTTGTTATAGTCACTGAAATTTCATTATTGGTTATTATATTACATTATTGTGGTGATAGTCAACTTGTGTACCCAGTTCATTCATAGTCATGCAAGCTGATCCATTGAATTTTGTATAAAATATTGGCAAGCCACATACAAAAACATATTAAAAAGATAGTGCACCATGATCTAGTGGGTTTCATCCCAGGGACGCAAGATTCAACATATGGAAATCAATAAATATAATTCACTACATAAATAGACTTAAAGATAAGAATCACATGGTGATCTCAATAGATGCTGAAAAAGCATTTGACAAATTATAGCCCCCATTCATGTTTAAAACACTAGAAAAACTAGGGATAGAAGAAACATAAATCAACATCATAAAGGCTATATATGACAAGGACAAGACCAACATAATTCTGAGTGGAGAAAAACTGAAAGCATTCCCTTTAAAAACAGGAACAAGACAGAGATGCCCACTTTCACCACTCTTCATCAACACAGTCCTTGAAACTCTGATCAAAGAAATTAGGCAAGATAGTGAAATTAAAGGGATAGGAATAGGAAAAGAAGACCTCAAATCATCCCTGTTTGCTGATGACATGATCCTATAGTTAGAACACCCAAAAAATACTCCATAAACAGTACACCTGCCAAAAGAAAATATAGCTCCAACACTCCAACTGTCAGCTCAGAAACTGATTTTCTTAATAAGACAAGCACAGGAAGTAAAATAAAATATCAATAAATGGAATGGTATCAAACTAAAAAACTTTTTTACAGCAAAGGAAACACAATCAAGAGTGTGAAGAGAGAGCATATAGAATGGGATAAAGTCTTTGCTAACACCTCCTCAAATAGGGTATTAATATTGAGGTTATACAAAGAACTTTAAAAAACTAAACACCAAAAAAAAAAAATCAAATAACCCAATCAATGAATGGGCAAATGAACTAAACAGAAACTTCTCAAAAGAAGAAATATGAATGATCAACAAAAATGAAAATAAATGTTCAACATCTCTAACAGAGAAATGCAAATTAAAACTACACTGAGATTTCATCTCACTCCAGTCATAATGTCAATTATCAAGAATATAAGCAACAAGAAATGTTGGCAAGGACATGGGGAAAAGGTACACTCATATATTGCTGGTGGAATTGCAAATTGGAAGGCAATATGGAGATTCTCAAAAAACTAGAAATGGAACCACAATTTGACCCAATTATTCCGTTCCCCAGTATTTATCCAAAGGATTTAAAATCAGTGTACTATAGTGATACAGCCATATCAATGTTTATAGCAGCTCAATTCACAATAGCTAAGCTATAGAGCCAACCCAAGTGCTCTTCAAGAGATGAATGGATAAAGAAAATGTGCTATACAAACACAATGGAGTATTACTCAGCTATAAATAAGAATAATTTAGGACATTCACCAGTAATTGAATAGATCTGGAGATTATCATGCTAAATAAAATAAGCCAGTCCCCAAAAGCCAAAAGTCTAACGTTTATCTGATATGTGGAAGCTAAACCATAATAAGGGGGATGGGATAAAAGAAAGAATAGAAGAAAGATTCGTGGAATACACAAAGGAGAATGAAGGGAAGGGAGGAGAGGTGGGATAAAGAACACAACAGAATGAATCTGACATAACTTTCCTATGTCCATATATAAATATATCACAGTGAATCTCACTATCATGTCCCTCCACAAGAAATTAATTTTAAAAAATAACTATGAGTAAATGGCAGAAAGATCAGTAGAACGGAGGGAAGGGAGCAGGGGACAGGGGAAGGGGAGGGAAAGCGGAGGTACTGGGGACTGAATTAGAACAAGATATATTCCATGCTTTTATAATTGTATCCAAATGTATTCTACTATCATATCTAACTAAAGAGAACCAATAAAAAAGGACAAAAATTACTAGTTAGACTCACAAAGATGAATGAATAAGTTTTGATCTAAATATTGCAAAATTAATGCAGCAAATATATGAAGAACAAATTCATTTATCTCAGAAAATAAAGGATTCCCATGAGAATGTGGACAAATTTCAAAACCAGTAGGCTGAATATTTAAAAATATATAAAAGGCTACACAATTTATAATATCTTATTTATATGCCATTCTTTACAGAAGTCATATTAGCATTTTTCTGGGGTAGTTTTATATTTTATGAAGCAATGGAAATAGCCTATATATTGATAGGTAGTGGTGGAGGTTGCCTAACTATATATTTTTGTCTCTGAACTGTATATTTGAAAAGGATGGATTTTACTGCTTATATAACATACGTCAATAAATCTAACTCTAAAATTTAAAAAAATGGTAACTGATCAAGTGATCTTAAAGTAGATTACTCTGCATAATCCAGGTGGACCCAGTATAATCACAAGGTCCTTAAATGTGAAAGAGAGAAATAAAAAAGGAGAACTAGAAAAATGGCAGCATGAAAATTCCCTCAATGTTGCTGGCTTTGAAGACAGACAAAGGGAACCACTAGCCAAGAACTGTGGGCAGTCACTGGAGCTGGAAGAGGCAAGGAACTGGATTCTTCTGTGGAACCACAGAAGAAAGGAACATAAGCCTATCAACACCTTGATTTTTAGACCAATAACACCCATATCAGATTTCTGATCTATACAACTGCAAGAAAATAAACTCATGTTGCTTTCAAAAAAATTAAAAGATGCTCAAATTAGGTGTGTGTATGTATACATATGCACACAATACACATGCATAAATAAAAGTATGGAAAGTAAATGTTAAACAATCTATCTCAAAGACTTGAAACTCAAAGTGCTGGGGGAAAGGAAATTGAATTAGAATTTAGAAGTCTCCCTCAAAACAAGTGGGATTATTAATGGACTAAGGAAAATACCATAAAAGATCAGTGCTCTCAGAATCCCAGCAGTCAACATTTGCAGAGCTGTTATGTCCGCTAAGCATGGTGCTAAGAGTTTCCAAGAATTAACTCATTCATAATCCTGTCAGGCAGGACTACTATCTTCATCTCAGAGATGAGTACTATGAAGGACAGGAAGATTAAGTAATAGGCCCAAGTTGTGAAGAAGAATTCAGTCAGCTGGACATAGTAGCACACATCTGTGATCCCAGCTACTTGGAGGCTGAGGCAGGAGGATAGCCAGTTCTAGGCCAGCCTAGGCAATTTAGCGAGGCTCTGCCTCAAAATTAAAAAAAAAAAAAAAAAAAAAAAAAAAGGGCTGGGGATGTAGCCCAGTGGTTGAGCATTCTTGACCTCGATCTTCAGTACAGCAAAACATAAAAATTAAATAAAAGGAATTCACTCAAGTTCTGTATATGCACACAGCTTGGAGACTCTTCTAAATACCATTTTAAAATACGATGAGAATAAAATACAGCACTCAGGCAAACTTTAATTTTGTGACCTTGAACACATCTTAAACCTTTCTGGACTTAGTTTTCTTTATCTAGAATATAAGGATGGTAGTTTAATGTTTTCAGTTATATTCTGAAAATGATGTTTAAAACTGCAGCATTCTACCTACACATGAGATAATATTAGTTTATATGCTAAACAGACTGAATTTTAAAAAATATTTATGCAGTTTATAAAATCCTAAAGTTGAAGACATAAAGACAAATATCAGTTTCTTTTATTTTAGACAATTTTAACTTCTTCCTTGGCTATTATTTATGCATGAATATGTGTGTATTTCTGAAGATTTGTAAGTAGTCATGTATTTTCCCAAAGCTGGTAATAAGTAATAATTTTTAAATGTCACTGCAATTCAACTTTATTCTTTTAGGAAAGGAAGAGTAACAATGAATTAGCTTATTGAGATTCTTTTAGACAAATAATTTATAATCATAGATCATAAGATGTCACAATGGTGATTTCTATGTAGAATATAATGGGGAGAACAAGAGTGAGATGCTTTTATTGATTCTGCAAAATTATGCAACACTTCTAGTTACATTACTACCCCATTCTCACATTTTCTCTTTCCAGTCCAATTATTTCACTTTATAAAGTAGGGCTGCTTTCTCTCTTAATATCAGCTGTATTAAAATGATCAGATAAATGGAAAAATAGTCCTGGAGTACTTTTCGTTTGCAGTACAGGGAATTGAACCCAGAGCCTTGCACTTGCTAGGCAAATGTTTCATCACTGACTGAGCCACATCCTCAGGCCTTTTTTTGTTTGTTTGTTTGTTTTTTATTTTGAGAGAAACTTAGTATTTGTTATCATCTGGTTTTATTACTACCTTTTTCTTGGTCCAAAATTAAGTGAACTCTTTAACCAGTTGAAGAAAGACTTTATGATTTGTATGGGAGGGAGGAGTGACAAAGATTAGAATGTCAAAAAGATTACAATAGCATTTACTATTGCATATTTCTCATGTCTTAAATATTAGTGATTAAATTAAGTAACTACTTTCACTTTCAAGAAGCAAAACCAACTTTTCTCTTACCACACAGAACTGAGACTGACCTAGTTTCCCAAACTAAAACTGAAGTAGACTGACTTAAGTAGGGATTTTCTCTATATAAGTATTCAAGGTTCTCACACCAGTGAACAGTTTTGTAAAGCATGCAGATAAAGTTTGCTGTGAAATTGGGTTTCTCATGCCCTTCTAGTAGGCTAGAAAGGCAAATAGATGTTTATCTGAGGCTACGGTAGCAACAGTAATCACACTTCTTACATCCTTTCTATAATATTCTTTTCAAAGGGGTAACTGACAGAGAATAATTTACTTGAGGATGATTTATAAGACTGTTTTAGTTTAAGATCTTGCTTTTCTATTATTCCACCAGAGCAGAAGGGCAACAGCTGTCTACTAGACCAGGAAAGTATAATTTATCTAGTAGACAAGGAGATCAGTAAGTGTCGACCAGACCTGGAAAGCCACCTGTCTACTAGATGAGGCGTGCAGTCAGTACCTGTCCAATAGAAACCAAGGTCCATCTGTCTACCAACCTTCAAGGTATCCTCTGTTTACTAGAAACAAGAGAAAAACATTTTTCAAAGGATATTCAGTGAACTTATTTGGTTTCTGTATTTGTTTATTTGCTTTAAAAATAATTATGGAAAATGCTGATGATTTAATAATCACAGACACATCTATGTATTTTTCTATGGAAGTATAAATATTAAAAACTGACCCCCTGAATATAGAGTAATACAGCATACTGGCATAAGCAATAGAGCACAGAAACAGATTATCAGTAGGTATGGCTCTATAGAATTTAGTTTTAGATGTTAATTATATTTCAAGTACAGTACTTATTGAACTTGATATTTTAAGGAAGGTTATAGGAAAAACAATTGCATATAGGCTGGCTTTCCTAAAAGGTCTAATGGTTATTTTATTTCTTTAGCACGTCTTAAAATGAGGTGAAACCGTTGGAAATGTCAGAAATCTAAAATAGGTATGATTCTAGTTTTATTAAAAATATGATAATGTAGTAGATAAATCAAGAACTATCTTCTCCTCCCTATAAAGCAAGCTTCTTCTCACATCAAGAGTTGAAATCCCCTACACCTAACAAAAGTAGAAGAAAAAGTAGGCCCAAATCTTCATCATGTCGAATTAGGGCAAGTCCTTCTTTCATCCAACTAGGCATTAGGTACCTTTGAGGAGCATGCAATCTCTTTAAAGCTTAGGGAGAAGACTGTCTTGCCAGACCTAAAGTGAGTGAATGAATAAAAGTGTTAATATTTGGGGTTCCAAGGAAAGTACTTAAGGGTCTGTCTTCCAGTTTATTTATTATTGTAATATGTGATATTTTGTTTCTGTTTCCCACATTATCATTTGTTTTTCAGAACTTGGAAAAGGATTGTAACAAACATCAAATTTACTATTTTTCACTAACCAAAGATTAACGAGAATCACAAAAAATATGTATTTATTGATTTAAAAAAAGACCGGGTATGATGGTGTATGCCTAGAATTCAAGCTACTTAGAATTTTGAGGCAGTATTATCACAAATTTGAGGTCAGCCTGGGTAACATAGAAAGACTCTGTCCCAAAATAAAATGTAAATGGCTAGGGAGATAGATCAGTGGTGGGGCACTTGCCTAGCATGTGCCATGTGCAAGGCCCTGGGTTCTACCTCTGGCATGGGACAAGTTGGGGGTGGGGATGGGTGGAGTGGGAATAAAAGCCAGAAATTTGGCTGCCAGACCCAGAGATTCCAATGTCATCTGCACTCAACCAATGTCATTTGCTCCTCTCCCAGCAACAGGACTGGGGCTGCTGGTGCCAAAAGCCTTGGCATCACCTTGGGACCTGGAGAAGTTCCCATCCATGTCCTGAACCTCCAGGAATGTAGATGCTAGAGCCACAAGCCTCAGGACCACTATAAGTGACTCAAAGGACCTAGGGAAGGTCCTTTTTGCATCTCACTTTACAAGTCAGTAGTTACCAGTACCATAGATACCAGTATCACCTGTACTTATTCTATAGAATCTAGGGAAGGCTCATCCCATCCTAAAGCTCTAGAACTTTGGCTGCTGCTGCCATGGATACAGGCATTTCTCACTTTCATCCTGATGGATCCTGTGACTCTGGGATCATGGATGCTAGCACCACGACCTTTAATGTCATGTGTGCTTGCCTAATGGAACCTGGGGACAATCCTTTCCACATTTTGTACCACAAAGAACACTGCAGCTTCCCTCGCACCATCAGTGCTTGACTCCGTGTGGCCTGGGAACATGCACCTTTGGAAGCCTACATCCACTGCAGAGTCATACAACTACTTCATGAATTGCTATGGTTGTAGACAGTTTTGACCCTCAAAGACCTGGTGACATCAATCACAGCCAACGAAGTCACACAGAAGCTATACTTTTGAGCTCACCTATCATCAAAGTTAGAGTACCTACTCAACTGATGAGACCTCACATCCTCTAAATAAACAAGGCTTTTCTTACAAAAAAAAAAAAAAAAAGAAGCTACTTCATAAAATTGGAAAAAGCACCTGTTAATCCAGATGCACAGATGTCAATGTAGGGACATAAATGCAAACACAACACCTCCAAAGGAAAACAATAATTCTAGAGAAATAGACTCTAATTTGAAGGAAGACTATGAAATGCCTGAAAAAAAATAATGATCCTAAGGAAACTCAGTGAGATGCAAGAGAATACAGATAGACAATACAAAGAAATGACAAAAACAATTCAGAATATGAATGAGAAATTCACCAATGTCAGGAGCTGCCCCATGATCCTGCCTTTAAGTCCTGATGCCCCAGGGGCACTCAACGATTATTACAGTAACTTGGGATTTACCTCCTCTGCTTGGGCAATGAGGCAAGGCTCCAGGTATATGTGTTACCAGCTGAGGTTGAGTTATACTCATCTGTTCCTTTGTAATCCTACCCCTTTGCCCTTTTCGGGATAGAATGTTCCTTGGAGCCTCCCCTTCTGTGTCCCCTACATAAGAATAAAAAATTCCAGTGGCTCTCTCTTTCCACCGTCCCTTAAAGCAGAGCCATCCCCGGATTATTGAAAAGGTACTTCTGTGTGGTTGCATGCTTTCTTAAATTATTGGAATAGTCATAATTTGTGAGCCCAGCATTAGGTCACCCGCTAGAATAGATGGTAATACACCAAAGAGATAGAAATCATAAAAAAGAATCAAAGAGAAATCTTGGAACTAACTTCAATCAATGAAATAAATACAATGGAGAGCTTCCACAACAGAAAGAAGAATTTCTGAACTCAAGGATAGGTTTTTAAAATGAGCCCAGTCAGGTCAAAAGAAAGAAAAAAGAATAAGAATTAAGAACAAGGAAGAAAGACTATGAGACATAAGAAACCATTAGGTTAAAAAAAAATCACATTCTACAAATTCCAAAAGGAAAAAAAGAGAAAAGGCACTGAAAATCTATTTCATGAAAAAATAAACCTCAAACTTTTAAAATCACAAAAATCATCTCAAAATGGATAAAAGACCTAACTGTAAACCTGAAACTATGAATTGCTATGAGAAAACACAAGGGAAACACTTCACAACATTGGTGTAGGTAATGATTTTTAGCTAAGACCCCAAAAGCACAGGCAATTAAAGTAAAAACAGACAAATGGGATTATATCAAACTAAGAAGATCTGTATAGTAAATGGAAGCAAAGTGAAGAAACAACCCATAACCTTCAGAACGAGAGAAAATATTTGCAAACTCTTCATCTGAAAAGGGCTTAATATCCATAATGTCTAAACTAACTCAAAAAACAGACCCACCAAAAATATAAACAATCCAATTTAAAAATGGGCTAAAGAATTGAAGAGACACTTCTCAAAAGACATACAGATGGCCAACAAGTATATGAATAAATGCTTAATATCGTTAATCATTAGGAAAATCAAAACCACAATGAGATATCATCTTATCTCAGAATGGCTATCTTAAAAAAATAAAAAACAATTAACAAATTCTGGTGCAGAGAAAAAGGAACTATTTGTGCATTACTGGTGGGAGTAGGGCCATTATGGAAAACAGTATGAAGATTCCTTTAGAAACTAAAAATACAACTTGCATATGAGCCAGTGTCTATATCCATCCAATGGAGATGAAATCATTATAGCAAAGAGGTAGTTGCCCTTCTGTGTTAATGGTAGCACTATTTCCAATAGCTAAAACAGGGAATCAACCTAGATGCTCATTAGTGGATGAATGGATTAAAAAGTGGGACATATACACAACAAAATATTATTCAAGTTTGAAAAGAATTAAGTCCTGTTATTTGCAGTAACATGGATGGAACAGAAGATCATCCATTACATTAAGTGAAATAATCCAGGCACAGACAAATAACACACGTTTTCGCTCATTTGTGGAAATTAAAAGTCTGTCTCATAGAATGGAGGGTAACAATGGTCACTAGGAAGTGGGAAGAGTAGAGAGAATGTAAAGAAGTTAAATAAGGGCACCAAAACACAGGAAGGAAGAATTTTAGTTCTGTTTTCAACAGTAGGGAAACTATTGGCTAAAATGATCTATGGTATATTTCAAAATGACTAGAGTATGAATTCCCATCATAAAATGATTAACATTTGAAGAAATGAAAATGCTTTTTACCCTGATTTAATTATTACATAGTGTATTATACATATTTCCAATTGCCATAATAAATCTATCCTGTAAAGATTTACAACATTATATATCAATAAAAAACTAATATAAAGTAAAATCACAATATATTTAAACCCCATGAAAATATTTGGCAATAGATATAGTACTAGATAACTCATTTTACGGCACAAACAGAAATAACTGAAATGTACATCTATTTAACCTGGGTTGAAACTTTTATAATAAAAATATCAATCACATTAAAAAAAAAAAGAACAGGTTTTAGGGAAAGCAAAGTCTTTCTGAGTACTGATTGTGAAATGAAAATTTCAGGCAGGAAATTTGAAGCATGAACTGTCATGAATAATGTCATCAATATTTTTAAGCAAATTTAATGACAAACATTACATTTTAATTAAAATACTTCAAACAGAATAACCATCTTAGATTAAGTTTTCTGGAAAACCAGTTGTGAAAAAAAACCTATTACATTTATCACTATTATTAAATCTGGTAAAGAAGTGAGGAAAGTTGAATTAGTTGGCAGGACAAGTTGAAGGATCAATCAAAACAAGAGACATCAGCTAAACCTCCATGGAGCTCTGGATTTGGGATGGTCCTTGGAGTTGTTCCCAAAGTAAACACTGGGACGAAGTGTTTGTACCCCTGCAATGTTAAGTTAGTAACTTGAAGTGAAGCACATTTTTTTCTAGAGACTAGAAAGAAGACTTAAACAAAAAAACTTTTTCAATATTTAGAGGCCATTTGCACTTCTTAACTCTTGTTTTTTTCCTCTGGCTTTAAAGCCAGAAGCAACCATCCGCCAAGGACAGTTCTCAGAGAAGGGCTCAGCTGTGAACTATCAGCCGCCAATACTTTTGACATGTGGGAGATGAGCTATCCAGTCTGGAAGAGGGAATCTGATAATACACTACAGAATCAATTGCAGTCCACACTTAGCATTGATAACTAAGATCCATTTTTCTTCTCTAAAGAGTTTACTACATGTCCAGGATTCTGGAGAGTTTTTTTTTTTTTTTTTTTTACTATAGAAACATAAAATAGGAAGGTAATTAGGGTGATCTACCACCACCTTTGTTGCTGTGTATGATTCCAATTCTACAGCTGAAACTCACAATGCCTCTCTTACATGTCTGAATTAGATCACCTTCACATTCAGCGAGAAAATTTGCTAGTCTGGGTGGCCTCCCTACTAGGATCACATACACCATGAGCCCTGAGAGACCTGAACCCATCCTCAGGCCATGAAGACTTAACTTGTTCATTTAACAAAATTCAGTAAGAAGCACGAACAGACACAGCTATGTATCACCAAGTGCTATACATATTTTCTCTGTTTCCATATTTAATAGCAGCCCCATTTATTCCTCAAGATAGAGGTCAGTTATTTTTACCGGAATAGGGACTCCTTACTTTGTCTGCTGGTCTCTCGGACTAAAAAGTGATTGAAAGCAACCATAATTTAAAGTATAGTGTGGCTCTTATGGGTCTTCCAGTAGAAGCATTAAACCTTTGGGACCCAGGTCCCCAAGAAGGCAGAAAACAAAAATTCTCTAAGGGGGTCACCCATACCACTATTTGTGCTCTGGGTTCCTGAAGTTAAATATTCTGTTAAAGACACAGCTTTATATTATACTTGTTAAACTGTACTACATGTAGCTGTGCCCCAATTTCACCTTCAAAAGGCCACAGCATCATTCTATAAACAGCAGGTTCTGGGTGGTGTTTGATGTGATAGAATACTGGATCCAAAGGATGTTTTATTAGTTTCCTGTTGCTGCTGAAACAAATTTACTTAAAACAGATTTACTACCTTACATTTTTGGTGGTCCTAAAATCAAGGGGTTATCAGGCACATTTTTTTTTTCTAGAGACTAGAAAGAAGACTTAAACAAAAAACTTTTTCAATATTTAGAGGCCATTTGCACTTCTTAACTCTTGTTTTTTTTTCCCCCTCTGGCTTTAAAGCCAGAAGCATAGCATCTTCAAATCTTTTTCTTTCTCTCTTGCCTCTGATTCTGTAGTCACATGGCCTTCTCTCCCTCTTACCCTCCTGCCTTCCTCTCTTTAAGATCTAGTGAAATTACACTAGGCTCATCACCTGGGTAATCCAGGATAGTCTCCTCATTTGAAGGTCCTTTTTGCCAAGTGATGTTGACACCAGAGTTTTGGGATGAAACTCGAGTCACTGCTTCTGCTGGCAGGTGGGGTCTACACAAGCGGCAGGCTTCTGCATCCTAAAAGTGCTGTAGCTCTTAATAGTGGGCCATGCCTTCCAGCGTTGCAGCAGACCCCAACATTTCCCTGTCATTTTCTTCTTCTTTCAGAGTTCTTGTGAATTCCAATAATGAAATCCACAGACCAGAATGAGTGAGTGTAACAACAGGGTTTATAAAAGAATAGGAATGGAACTCTTATAGTGCAAGAGGGGACCACATAGCAGATTTTCTCCAACCAAGTGTGCTTGTCTGGGGGTTTATGTAGGATTTGGTTCACTGCTATTGGTCCAAATTTATGCCAATTAGGATTTGGAAATGTACTAATACTATTATTCTTTTAAGAAATTAAAAAAATTGTTCTAATTAGTTATACTTGACAGTAGAATGCATTTTGATACATTATACACAAATGGAACACAACTTCTAATTCCTCTGGCTGTACATGGTGGAGAGTCACACCAGTAGAGTAATCATATGTGTACAATAATGTCTATCTCATTCTACCTTCCTTCCCATCCTACATCCCTACCCCTTCCTTCACTTCCCTCTGCACAATCCAAAATTCTTTTATTATTCCTTCTCCATCCCCCTCCTCACTACAGATCAGCATACAATTATCAGAGAAAACATTTGGCCTTTGGTTTTTTGGGGACTGGCTTATTTTACTTAGCATGATATTCTCTAGTTCATCCATTTACCAGCAAATGCCATAATTTCATTCTTCTTTAAGGCTCAGAAATATTACTCTGTGTATATGTACCACATTTTCTTTATTCTTGATCCCAACTTTCATTTAAGTCTGTCCCACTTCCATTTTCTCATGGCAGCTCAGAAAGCCAGAAGCTGAGATGGTTAGATGAGGCTTCAGCACTGTGTGGAACCAGCTTCTTCTGCCCCTGTGTCTGACCCATACCCTGGCCTGGCTGCTACAGGATGACAGGTCAGCATGCATTGGCTCAACTAGGCACTGGCTCACTGTGTCTGCATAGTGGGCTCCACACCACTGCAGGGCATGCGTGATGCCCATGCTTCGGCCCACCTGAGCTGCCACTCCATTGCTCCACTGCTCTACCGCTCTATTGCTGCTTCTCCTCATAGGCCAGTAAGCTTGGCAGTCAGGGAGCCGTGTTAAGGCAACATATTCACAGGTTAATATGGACATCTTTGGTGAGGTGTGATTTAGCCTACCACAGTCACATATCCACTCTCACACATTGTTTACTACAAAGTGGGTAATGTTTTTCAGGATCCTGGATTTGTGAAAGTCTTCAGATAACGGTGCAAGCCAATGAATGCCTTCTAGGCGGGAAGGCAACCCCAAACCAGAATATATATCAACCTCAGCCAAGTTGAATCATTGACGCTTTTAGAGTGTAATGTAATCAGCTGTCCAGCAAGTGGCTGGTTGATCTCCCTAAGGGATCATGCTATCTTAAGGACTTACTGTTATTCTCTTTTGTTGGCATTTTTGTACATTTGGCAATAAACCATACCATTGCTGTTCAGTGAAAATCCTGGCTATAAATTCCATGCATAACCTCTGTCCTTACTACCAAGCATAACTCTCATCATTACACCATGGCTACTCTATCCATGTGTCTTTGTGCCACTGTTGGGTGGATAAAACTGAGGCTAACTGACATCAACTGATGGAAACTTCCTGTGTGGCTCTTACTATGTTTTCCAGGAAGGATGCCCTCTAATGAGTATCACTCTGTCATCCAAAGATATTCACACTTCATACCCACTCCCATAGGTCCATTCACATATCTGTTTCATAGACTTCTTCCCAATCTTCCTTTCTTCATCCAGGCCTCTAACCAGTCAAAACATGTGCTACATATGACCCACAAATCTTACATACTCTTTCTTCAGGCCACATCTCTTTTATCTGCAAAATGGGTGATGATGTGCACTGAAGGATTTGAACTACTGGAAGATTCTGTCTCATCGTCATGTATCAAGATCATAGTCTAATAGCAGTCCATTTTCAGCTTGCACCCACTTACTAAGTCAACTTATGCATGAACCAGTCTCAGCCTTTTTCTTCTTCCACCAGTTAGTCATAAGTCACTCGGTGCAACCATATGTTTGAGCGTAGGGGACAGGCACTAGGGCAACAGTGGTGGATGACTTGTGAGTCTTGCCACAAAAACATGTTACTTACTTTTATTCTGACTCTGTGCATGTCTAGTTTCGACCCTGTTTATGCCAAGTCCTCCATTTTTGCCATAGATTGATGCCAATTGAAATTTCATAGTTGGTGGGTCTGACAAAATCCAGCTCCTGATGTAAATGTAAATGTAATGTAAATATCCTAGCCATTTTACTTCTCATGGTGATGACTTGATGTGTCATGGTGAGGTGCTCTGCCTCTATCAGGGCCCCAGTATGAGGACCCTATCTATAAGTGCCAAGGGCATTTTTAAAAATAGTGGATGAGTTTTTTTCCCCTAAAGCTCACATGGTCTTGCTCCAGAGCTCTGGGCTCTTTTTTATGATTGTCCCATGAAACTCTCCATTTATTTCACAGCATTTTTTTTCTTGCCACGAATACAACTAATTTCCTAGGCTGTGACACATTGTGGTCCAAAAAACAAGACTGACGATGCCACAGCCCAGAGATAATATGGAGCCATTTCCCACTCTGGACACAACTTAAAGCTAGCACCATCCCTCATTAAGTAAATCGTCAGAGCTACATTCCCAAATATTATGCCTTCAGAACCCAAAGAAGTTCAGCAAGTGTTGTCCATACTTTGCTGTAGGAAGTGTGAGATGTGATAATTTACCCTTGTCTTTGTAGGGGACACCTGAGAGGCCTCAGACCACTGGACCTAATAGGACCTAACTCTCAGCCCTTCCTTTCTCCAGTGCATCTATATCTTGGGTTATCTTGTACCTGCAAGTGCAGTCCCATCTACAGGAAACACATTGTAGTTTACCTCCAGTGAAAAGTTCAGCAACTGTACAGCTACATTTACCATAGGTCAGGACTATCAAAGCTCTTTCTATCATCTCTGATGATACTGTGTTTTCCAGGAAGGTTGCCCTCTAATGAGTGTTCTATTTCTGCATAACAGTAGCATCACAAACTTAGGGCCTTAAAATGATACATTATTATCTCACAGTTTCTGTACATTAGGAGTCTGGGTATGACTTTGGCTCTGTCATCTGTAAGGCTGTAGTCAAGATGATGTTTTAGGGTGGGTGTGGTGGTACACGCCTATAACCCAAGCAGCTTGGGAAGCTGAGGCAGGAGGATCACCAAGTTCAAAGCCAGCCTCAGCAACATAGTGAGGCTCTGTCTCCAAAAAATAATAAATGAATAAATAAATAAATAGGGGCTGGAGATGTAGCTTAGTAGTTAAGCATCTCTAGGTTCAATCCCTGAACAACAAACAAACAAACAAAACAAAAAGAAAAGAATTAAAGATGTCATCTAGGGCTACAATCTCATCTGAGACTCATGCAGAAAGTAACCACTTCCAGACTTCTCTTGTTTTTGATAGAATTCATTTCTTTGCAGACTATGGGACTGAAGGACTCAGTTCCTTATCAGCTGTTGGAGCAGCTTGCTTCTTCAAAGCCAGAAAGAAAGAGAGGGTCTCAGTCAGACAGGATTTATAATAGTTTAAATTTAATCATATTATATAACAGTATATGACTTAATCAAGTATAATCATGCACATTCTGACACCTTGGCATATTCTATTGGTTGGGAAGGATTTTTAGATCCTTCCCATACACAAGGGGGAGGGTTTATACAGGTTAGAGATATTTTCAAACGAAGATCATGTGTGTTATCTTAGATACTGTCCATTATAGATAGGGTCCTCATCTATAATGATCAATAAATAATCCAGCTCCCAAATCCCATTTGAGAATCCATTTCTTCAGATTAACTCCCCAAACCAACTGACTCAAATTGGACTCCCCTAGAGACAGACTCAGAGATAGAGACTTACATGTAGAAAGTTTATTATAAAGAGTTTTCAACATTACCTGTGAAAGAGCAATGAAAACATGAGTAGTGGGGACATAGGGCAGGGAGACAGAGAGAAACTGAAAAGCAATGCAAAGGCTTTGGCTAATTCTAGTTCTGGAAGCTGCAATGGCTCTTCAGAATCATCCTGAGTCAAAGTCAGAGTGCCAGGTCTTTGTATACCATATTCAGGAGTTGTCTGAGGCAGCTCCCCTAGAGAGGGGTTGTAACCTTGAGTAAAACAGCTTCCTAAGGTCAAGAGCAATTCATAATAGGGGTTTATTCATGAGCAGCCAGCAGTCAAATTTTCAGCAGCTGGGGACTTACCTTAGACCTGGAAGGGGTTATCTGGGAGGAACAATACTGTAATAATAATGAATAAAATCCAAAGGCATAATATAAAATACTGTCCAGTGAACTTTCTGATTTTCTGACTCAATGAAATGAAGAAAATTTAGGACCCAGGTGGATGAGTGGATGTTTATGCTTTTAATTACTTTCCATAATTTTTGTTTTAGACTACTGGTGTTCTCCAGATAAGAAGTGCACGCTGATAAGATGCTGGAGTTTAACATTTTAACCACAAGGAACAGAATAGTTTGTTAACCCACCCGAGACAATTAGAAGTTGATTTTGCTTGCGTAAAAATAAGTTGTTTAATGGCTCTGCAATGTCACATCAATATCAGTGACATTTTTGGCCTTTATCTCAGGGCTAAAAATATCAGCCATTCTGTCTATCTTTGAGGTGAAAAGGAAGAGAGAGAGAGAGAAAAGTAGTACCAACAGATTTTCCCTCCTTGCTGGCCTGAATTATGTCACAAAGCCAACTTAGCAGAGACTTCCAGACAGACTATTTCACTTTTTCCAGTGTCTAGCATGGAAGAAGACCAAAGAAGAAGGGAATTTAAAACAGAATGGATATGGCAAATCAACCAATACTGTTTTCAAAGCAGGTTTTTGTCTGGCTAACTGAAGTCAGATCCAACAAGTTTTAAAGTCCAGTTCCCATCATTTGGCTGAGAAGCCACATATTGTTTACTATTTGGATGGAAGAGCATTTGTATCATTGAGGGTCCAATCAGGAAAACAAGCAAGTGCATGCCAGGTCAAAAAGGTGGAGAATGGAATATGGAAACGAATTGTAATGGTACTGAAGGAATTAAAAAGACAAACAAGGGACATCTCAGGGATTAATTTTATCACGAAGCTTTACAATCCAAGGAAGAAATGCTGATTCTGTAGCAATAAGTTTCCTGGTTGCCCCTGAGCTATGGAGGAGAAGCTGTTAAACAGGAGCTGGAACCACAAAATGTTGTCCAAAGCAGTGAGGGGGAAAGGGAAGGGAGGAGGAGAAAGAGAGGGAAAAAAAGGTGGGGGAGGGAGAGAGTGGGAGAGAAGGATCTGGGAGAAAGGAGAGAAGAGAGATTAATTCTTTCCTCTACCCACTTTCCAATCACCCATTTCATTCCACAGTCTTACCTAATTTGAACCTAGCTAGCAAGAGAGACCTGGAAAATATAATATGCAGAGGTCATTCTCCTACTGTACAGAGCAGAAGTATCTATAGTTAAGTCACAGTTTTTTCTCTTCAAGAAGTAAATTAATTACTAATTAGTTAATTAATGAGTTAAGTAATAATTAATTCAGTTCTTAACATTTGATATCACATAAATAATATTATTTTGTATAAACTAAGAAAACACTGTCACTAACCACAGATTAATTTAGGAAGAATATATAATATTTTTCAGGAATCATATATCCTTTATTTTAAGATACTTTTTTAGTTGTATTTGGACACAATATCTTTATTTATTTTTATGTGGTGCTGAGGATCCGACCCAGCGCCTGGCATGTGCTAGGCGAGCGCTCTACCGATGAGCCCTAGCCCCAGCCCAGGAATCATATATTCTTAAGAACTTTTTTCAGTAGTGTCTGGCCTACTTTGAAGACAAACCTAATGTAGCATCAAAAAAAAAAAAAAAAAAAAAAGAAAGCCACATATTTTTAAGAGACTACATACAGAGTAAGGTGACTCTTTTTTACTTTCAAAATATAAAAATAAAAACAATTATCAAAATAGTCAAACTAAGCAGAGGTAAGATTTTCATGTTAATTATAGATAAAGTAACAGAGCTATGAACTATGAATGATTTGCAATTTATATATGAGTCTTTACATATACTATAGCCACTCAAAATGTGAGAAGAAACTATCATCTGTTTTAATTATTATGTGTCAAAATGTAATCATCAGTTAAAATTCTAAAAATTCACTGAACTGATGGAAGGAAGTAATGTATTTTGTAAATTAATGTTACTCAAGAGGAGGTATTTCAGGAAAACAAGTATTGTCTTTGAATTCTACTCTTCTTGTCATGTCAAGATACAGTAAATCTGTATTTGTTGACAGGACTCTATTAAAATAAATTCACTTACACCCCTCAAAAAAGAACCCCAATTTTCAAATTTAAGTCTATATAACTCAAACTGTATAACTGTTTTTTTTTACTTCCCCTATCACAGGATTGTGAAATACCTCAAATAAAGGACTATTAATTTGAACTTCATTTGAACAATATTAATAATAATAATTATTGCTGCCTGAGTGTGCCAAGTAAGTACTTCACACATATTACTTAATTTTTAAATAATCTAATGAAGTACACACTATTATTATTCTCTTTACTAATGAGAACATGTAATTTGAGAAAGGTTAAATGTCTTTATACAGAAACAGAAAAGAAAATTCATGCCTAGTAAAATCAATTTAAATCCATTTAAATATAATCTGATAAATGAATTTACCAACAACCTTATTAAATACATTCTAAAAACACTCTGATATGATAAAATTGCTGTTTTATATATGAATTCTAATGATCCTTTAGTGTTTGAAGGTATATAATTTAAATCATCTAATCTTCGTAGTAAACACCAATCTAGTAATTATTTATAAACTATATTGAAGCTTTCAAAGTTGAAGTTCTGTGATTCTTTAACTTCTTTCCTTGGGAGAGTTATACTTTCTATGACTTTCTCAGTTGTGAAAGCATGCTGTTCTTTAAATGCATTGTAAATAAGATTTTTTTAAAATGTTGTGTTTTATGTCTACATATATATTATGGAATTCACACATTTCCGGGCATGTATTCACTAAGAATATTTTCAAATGAAAATTCAGGGATGAAAATATTCATATATAACTCAGGCCCCTGGGAACTTAAATTTTTTATTTGTAGAAAAATTTGGACATGTAATTTGCATCTTTTAAAACTAACATGAATAAAAAAGAAAAATAATTAATTCTTCATTGCTACTGGACAAAATAGCTGAGGGATGCAAATTGTAATTTATATTTTAAAGAATTTCAATTTGGGTGTAGTGGAGGCTGAGACAGGAGAATTGCTTGAGCCAGAGAGTTCGGGCCAGGCTGAGTAAAAGAGACCCTCTTAAGAAACAAATAAATAATTATAAATAGGAGAATTTCAGTTGCCATGATCAATTCTCATATTCACTGTGGAGTATTCAATATATTATATAAAAATTACTTTATTTTAAAATTCAATATCATCCTATTCCACGACCCTTAAAAAAGTAAAGGTCACTGAAGAGTGAGCATTTCTTTACTTTTCAATCCTGAGCTCTAACCCTCAGCTACCACACTTGTTTTAAAATGCTCTCAGCTCCCTATTTTGTTTTTAAATGTTCCAGCATATTATTGTACAAACCAGGGAAACAAACTCAGACTTTTGAACACGGTTTTAGCAGTCTTTGTGTGTCTGACAATATACATGCTTCCTGTCTTTGTCAGAGTGTAGCATTCGTATATTAACCTTCTAAATAAAATTTATTAACACTGATGTGTAACTACACTTTATGGGCCCCTGACACGTTATTTATTACACCAGCTCTGCAGCTCTGGCTTCCTTTTTTTTTTTCTTTAGCATATAGAGTAGAATTATTGTGATAAAATTTCAAAAAATTGTGGTGCATATTGGCAATGTCAAATGGAAAAGAACGACAAAAATCTATGATCCTAAGAGTGAAGGATGCAAGAGTCCTTTGAGAAATGAGCCGATCAACCACAAAGACTGAAAAATTGCTACGCCCATAATGAAACGGGTAAAGGCAGGATTTGCCTTGGTTCCATGCTATTCTTTCAGAGCGACTGCGTCAGGCACTCTGGTCTAGCCCATGTTGACACCCAAGGCTGCAAGTGCGGCCCCCAGGGCTGCGCTCCAACAGCCAGGCTCCTAAAGCGAACCCATTGGCGCCCAGCCCCATCAGGATAAAGCTAAGATGGCAGCGCGGAAAGTGCAGGAGCTGTGCTCGGTGAGGCTGGAAAACTAAAACCAAAGCCCTCTGTATTCTTTTATTTTGCATAGTTCCTTGAATAACAGGACACCCCTCCCCCCAACACACACACACACACACACACACACACACACACACACACACACACTTGGCCTGAATAAGGCAATATAGTAGTAGAGCTTGCAGAAGTGGCGGGAGAGGACACAGGCATTACCATCTGCAGCGATGGCTTGGGCTTGCCCTGGGGTCCACCCTCCCTTTCACGTCCCCTTGACCATGGAATTAAGGGTCACTCCAAACACCATTTTCTGCCAGATACGCGCCCCATTCCCCGGAATCCGAGGGCAGCCTTCTGAGGTAGCCGCAGTAGCTGTGGCAGTTGCAGGAACCAAGGAGGACACAGCGCGGAGGAAGAAAGAGTAGGGCGAGGGTGGGGGCGGAGAAAAAAAAATCCCGCAGCATTGGCTATCAATTTAGAGTAGAGCGACCACTGCCGCTGCCGTGGAAGGAAACGCTGCCAACCGCAACAGAAACACCACCCTCGGATACCTAAGTGAGCATGTGTGGACTTTGCGCACGCCTAGTGGGGTTGCTCAATGTTATCGGATTTCTTAGGAAATTATCCAGTTACCAGGTTTTGCATGTACCCAGGAGGCTTAGGAAGGGGCTTGTTTGGGACTGAAAAGTAGTTATAAAGTCTGAAGTGAAATGAAAAGGTGGGAGGAATCCGGAGACCAGTGAAGCCATGCGGGGTCTTTTTCCACTAGAAACTCTACAGGGGTTACAGTTCTTTAGAAATTCTAAATGGGCAATGAATGCATATGCCACCACCTAAGCCTGCCCTGGAAATGCTTCTCTGGGTAGGCAATATTCATTCATTCATTCACTCAACCCATTTCGTGCTAGGAGCAGGGAATGGAAAGGTGAATAGACAGAGACCTCATTCCTACGTTTATGGAAAAGTCTAGTGTGTGTGGTTTAATGTATATTATAGTTTTCAAAAAGCCATGTGTCAAGGTGGACATCCAAGAAGTTTTAAATCCTCCCTTATGTAGTAGTTATTGTTTTTGACCATTATTCAAAGTAGAAAACTTGTCCAAAGATATAAAATAGTAAGTAGCACCGAGTCCAGGTCCAAATCCAAGGTTGTCTGATTTTAGAGACTTTTAGCTATCCTGATGACTTTTGCAATACTAATGCACCTTTGCAGAGCCTACTTGTCTGGACTTGAACTCCACCCTTAGAGTGTAGAGCCAGTGTCTTGGTTCTCCTCCAAGGTGGTGGTAGGGTGTGGGAACTTCCTGTTCTACAGTAGGGTGTGTAACTGTGCTGAAGCATCTGAATAGAAATTTAGCTTAACAAAGTATATATTGCATACTTATTATGTGTGAAGTTCCAGACGAGGGACTAAGGAAGACAAAAATAAACATAAGCTCTGAGGGTACTTAGAGCCGAGGAAACAAAAAGTGCAAAATTTGTTGAATTTAGATATTAAAATATTGATTCTCCATGTCTGCCTTTTGTTCCTGTATTTTCATTATCTCATTTCTAGATATCTTTTAAAAAAATTCTAAATGACATTACATGTATCATTTAAAACTCCAGATAACATTCACTGTTTTTAGCACCTTACTTTTCCAAAGTAAGAATTAATTTACTTCTCCACTCTTTTTTGTACTTTCAAAAACTAAGCAAGACTTCTTTTTTTCTTAGAGATAAAGCCATTTAAAGAAAAGGAACAGATAAGAACTAGTAAGCAGATGAAAGATACTGTGATGATTGCACTTGGAAATTATTTTGTCAGAATTGTAAATTAATCAGGCAAACTCTTGAAATTGAGAGTCAAAAAGAAAAAAACACTGGGCATTGGCACATGTTTTTAGAGCATTTATGTAGATGAGGTTAGTAGAATAACTTGGAACAGAGCACTCTGCAAATGATACATTTTTATGAATAACAAGGATAAGATCATTGGTAGCTCTGAGATTTACAGATGTTATACAGTCTTAGTTACAATTATAGTTTCAAGTCATATTCAAGAATCATCTTTAATAATGTAAGTACAGGCAGAGAAAGATGGTGACCACTGTCAAGAGATAAAAGTGCACCCTCCGGGTGAGTAAGGAATGAACAAAATAATATTTAGGAAAAACATTATTGCATTAAGGTTTATTTAACTCTGATATAAATGACGAGAACAAGAATTTGGGAATGACTATTGGGAATGTCAGTGTATTCATTATATCTTCACAGAAAAAAAGAATATATCTGATTACTACCTCTTTGTAAGTGATGCTGTTTCAAGAGACTTAAATCCTAATCATAAAAAATCCGAAATACAAAGGCGGACGGGATTCGGATGGTCGTTTCTATCTTGAATTCTGAATTAATCAGCACCATTCACAAGGAATCTTCCTGTTGGCAGCAACGACTCAGGGAAAAGGAAGCAGGAGAGCATAATCATCTGGTGATGGGCACGTTCCCTCTTCCAGGTTCTTGTTCTTCCTACTGGATGGAACAGTACCTGAAGGCAGGCGCCCTTATCTGACAGCCTTCCAAGCACCATCTCCTTTTAGTTGCTCATGCTGCTAGTAAAACACGGAGAAGTGGATTTTTTCTGTAGATTCCGCACCGCCAGACCGCCCTCACACCCCAAGCCCAGAGGCGGAGGGAGCAGTGGTAGAGGAGGGGCGGGATGGGAGGAGACGGACTCGAGTTACTGAGCATGTGCAAGGCCTGACGCATGCTCAGTGAAGCCGGCAGCTTCCCATTGCGGGTACCCCCGGTGGTGGCAGCGGTGGCGGCGGCAGCGGCGGCACCGCCTCCTCCTTACACACCCGGGGTGGCGGGGTTAGATGAGCGGCCCCAGTAGCGGCGAGGGCGGCGCGGGGGGGAGGAGGAGAAGGAGGAGAAGGAGGAGGAGGTCGCTGTCTTTGTAGTCTCCCTGCTGCGGGGAGCCAGAGGCCGCCGCCGGAGCCGTCGTCGTTGGCAAGGGGTGTAAGTGCGCGCGCGTGTCTGCCCGCCCGGCCCGCGGGGACGAGGCGGCGACGGCGGCGGCGAGGATGATGATGTGCGCAGCGACTGCCTCCCCCGCCGCCTCCTCCTCGGGGCCCGGCGGGGAGGGTTTCTTCCCAGCCGCCACAATCTCTTCCTCCCCGGCGCCGGGGGCGCTCTTCATGTCGGTTCCCGAGGGCTCCGTGGCTGCTGCGGGGCTGGGGCTGGGGCTGCCCACCTTGGACTCCCGGGGCCACTACCAGCTGCTGCTGTCAGGACGGGCCCTGGCCGACCGCTACCGGAGGATTTACACAGCTGCGCTCAGTGACAGGGACCTGGGGGGTAGCAGCGCTGGACACCCGGCCTCCAGGTGCGTTTCTTTACTTGTGCCACATGTCGCGTGTGCACCCGTGTGTGTGCATCCGTGTGTGTGCATCCGTGTGTGTATCCATGTATGTGTATACTGAGCTGTCTTTCAGTGGGCGCTTGATGCTGGTGGTAGAGCACTTATCGAGATAAGAGGGTGCGGTGGCTGTAGTGTCACCTCCGTGTGTGTGTGTGTGTGTGTGTGTGTGTGTGTGCGCGCGCGCGTGTATGTGTGTGTATGTCTGTCTATGTGGGGATTTATGGAGGGTGGGAGCGTAGTCTGTGATGCTAGAAAAGGTGATGGTGCTGGTCATTTGTGACACGTGTGTGTATTGTTGAGGAAGGAGGCGGCATAGGTAGAGGATAAAAAGGTAACACGAATAGAAATTGCGAGAGTGGTGAGGAAAGTGGCGTTTCCAGTGTCTCTGCGGCAATGTTATTTTGCACGCCCCCCCACCCCCAGATGACATTCTTTTCTCTCTTTGCTACCCTCTATGGAAGAAGTCTGCCTTTTTCTAAGGGAAGCAATGGTATAGGTTAAGGTTAGTGTCATTATTTGTAGAATGAGTTTTAGATAATCAGGCTAGACATTTCATTTTAAGAGATTTATGAATAAGAGTTGCAGATGGAGATTTATGTAGATATGTAGATGAGAAAGTGTCTAATAAAGATTTTCAGAGCTGTATTTAGATAACTGGGCCTTTTGGCCTTCTAGAAATGTGTTTGTAGCTACTCTTGTGTTCTCATATCCCATCGGCCATTTCTCTTCATTTTCTGTTCTATTTCCTCCGGTACTTATAGAGCAGAGGGGATTTTGTGGGAAAAAGGAAAGCTGAAAAACTTCAAAATATGACAACTCGTATAATGTACAACTGCTATCAGTTAGAAAATTTGATTAGCTCCTAGATCTTGTTCATTTAAAGCCTGCACCTTTAGCTTCCTCCGTGTAGATGCTCATTCACTTTCATTTTCTTTTTCTTTAAATGTGGGTACCTTTTTTTTGCCAAGGGCTCTCCCATTGTTTTCTTTCCCATGCCCTTACTTGCCACACACCCTGAAGGATGGTGTCTGACTTGTTTCAGCAGCTTTGACAGTGATAATTGGGAGTTGCCTTCATTTCTTCCCACAGCTTCTTGCAGTGCATTAGGAAAGCATAGTAGGGTTTTGTCAAATGAGTATACAGTATTACTGAATGTGCAGTTTATTAGGTAATAACCAGATCTCTTTTTTCTTCCATTCCTGAGTGGTTAGGCTGTAAATCAGGTATTTGTAGTTTATCAGTATGCATTGTGCTTTTTCCATTGAGACAGTTGTGAAGATGGAGCTTTGTTCACACCCTTCTTTTCTCATGTGTATGATTGTTTATGGAATTGAGCACATGAATAATTTTATTATATGGATATGTAAAGATGTGTAACTGCCCTTTGCTATCTAGACTGAAAGCTAGAATGGTGCAAGTCTGTTTCTTGCTAATGTTTTTGAAAATAACACAAAACCACAGAGAGAGTTTGCTCTGATAATTAGGTATAGTTTTGAGCTTCAAGTCTCTGAATTGTGACACTCAAAAATTATTATATCTCTCAAAGGTTTAAAATTATTTTATGTTTTTTTCCAAGACTTATACAATAATTTGTGACTGGTATATTCCTGTTTTGACTTTCAACTACTTTATTTGTAAAATAATGTGATTTCTGTGGATCTAGAAATTATTAACAGTTATTAGACAAAATTAATATTGGTTAATCATGTACATAAAATTTGTGAATGATCTTTAGTCTTTGGTTTATTTTGGTACAAAGTGATGAGAAATCACTTTGGTTTAGGTATTTCAAGAAATACTGAAGCCAGACTTATGATATTGATATTATCTACTAATGCTTGTTTATAACATTATTGTTTATGATAGTTTGCCTTATTTTTTTCTAAGTTTTAGCTTGCAGCTACTCTTTATTGAAGTTTGATTAAGGATTCGATCACATTTCTTATTAAAGGTGAATGGAAAAGAAGAGCTTAATGTGTGATATAATTATTTGTTTAAAGCTTTAGTTAGAGAATGGAATGAGAATAGATGGAGTTTTAGTGATCAAAAAGTTTGAAGGTGTGAGAGAAAGGAGATAAGGAAACTAAAAAAGAGATCAGAAAATTAAAAAGAGAATCAAGAGAGGATAACATCTGTGGCCCTAGGAAAATAGATGGAAAGTGTTTTTCAGAAGGGTTAAGTGCTGAAGAAAGTTAATCACACCTTCTAGGTCACTGAGAAGTTTTAGGAAAAGATTATAGTAGAGCGATGGGGTGAGGAGTGAATTGGAATAGCCTGGGGGAGATCAGGATTGAAGAAAGAATCAGGAAGTGTTGGAGGCTGGTAGGGTATTAAAATATGGGAGGGTAAGTGGAGAGGGAGAGATTAAAGAATTGAGGGGGGGATAATTGATAGAAACATATCAGTGGATTATCTCAGGAGCAAATTTAAGCTGATAGGCAGAAAGTTAGTTTGTTGAGAAGAATAGGGGCTGGTCTTTATTTAGACAGGGAAGAAATATACAGACTGGGAGTTTGTGGAGGATAATATTCATTCATTTTGGTAATCTGAATGTCTAGCACGTTTTTGTGACATTCATCTTGTAAATATAAAGGGCCTACTGTGTGCTTGGCACCATCGTAGGGGCAGAAGATGTAGCAGTGAGCTCAATAAATAAGGTCTCTACTGTCTTAGAACTTCCACTTTAGTGGGAGAAATAGACAACTGGTAATTTTAGTTAGTGAAAGGTAACTATGTAGGAAATGCAGCCAATTTCATGTGATAGAGCATTTGTAGTTGGGTTGTTTTAAGGGACATGATTGTGAAAGATCTTTGATAGCTGGTGTTTAAGTTGAAATATAGTCATGAGGAGGTAGATCTAGAGGAAGAGTGTTTAGGAAATTATAAAGGTTCTGAGATGGGAACAAGCATGTTGTGTACAAGGAACAAAAACATTGGGAGTGATTTCCAACCACAGTTGAATGAATTAATCAGTATAGATTGTATTTTAGTAGTATGGGGTTGAGAAACTGAATGATTAAAGCCTAATGGAATATCTGTGACCTTGATGACATACTAACAAACTTGGACTCTGATGCTGACTGGCTTTTAAATCCTGGTTCTATTATTTGCTAGTTATGAAACTTTGAGTACATTGTGTAACTTCCATGTAAAATGCAAATTCCTGTTTTGATTTGTTTGCTGAGAGTGAGGGCTTTGAGGACTTGAAGACAAGGATCTTGTCTTTTACTCTTGCTTTTGGTCTCAATGACAGCGTTGAATGTGGAAATAACTCATTCCGTGACTGAGTAAATATGTTTTTGAATGAATGAGACTTATCATAATTGGAACATTCTTTTGGGGAAAGGGTTGACAGGAAATGATTGTTTGATCAGTTCTGAGTGTAAATGGGATAGCCTTGCATTTCTGAAGCATCATAGCTCAATGGCTGGATGTTAGAGCTATGGAGGCTGACTGCCTTAGTTCAAATGCCAGTTTTACTTTTTTTAATGTGTTGAATTGGGCAAGTTAAGAGGTTTTCTTGGTCTGTTTCTTTACATGTAACATAGGGTTTTGCAAAGGACATTGTGCCCACACATGGTAAGTGCCTATAAAATATTAAAATTTCAATCATAAACTTTTACACTCAAAGGAGACATGGAATAACTTCTAATTGATTGTTTCAAGGTTAAAGTGTGACTGGAAGTCAAAGAAAAATAGACATTGAAGGTTTTTGGTAACTATATTTGACTATTTGGTGAAAAGAGCAGTAATGCCAGGAAGGAGCTGATAGACTATGGGATAAAGAGGAGTCAGGATATCTGGGTTTTGCAGTGGTAGAACAAAGTTAGTGGAAACAATAAAGGAGATTGTGACCAAAATGGGGAATTGCTTCTCTTGTGTAAGCTATTTAAACCAGCATAGTTCCTTCATCTTTTTTTTTTTTCTTGTTAGAAATGGTATTTGAGCCCATCCTACAGGCACAAGGGATTCTAGTTGAAAGAGGTTAAATAGTCAGTTAATCTAACAAATATTCAGGGATTATTACTTAGCCCTAATTGTTGGTCTTATAAAGATTTATACATTCCTGTTCCTAGATTTGAGTGTATTTTCTATCTAGAAGTGAAAGACACAGAAGCAGATACTTTTGTGAAAGTGTTAAATGAAGTAGCTAAGAAAGCATGACCTATAATGAAAAGGGTGGCACTAGGCCTGCTCAAATGTATGAGTAGAGACGAAAAACAGTTTGTGGGTAGGTAATGGTGAGATTTTTGTTAATGCTGTAGGTATCAAGAGGGAGAGGAGTGGGAATTCATTCTGAAAATGGAGGCTTTGGCTAAAAGTGCAGGAGTGCAGGACATCTTGAAGAGCAAGTTAAGAATTAGATTTTAGGGCTGTGGCTGTGGCTCAGCGGTAGCATGCTTGTCTGGCAAGTGTGAGACACTGGGTTCAATTCTCAGCAACACATATAAATAAATAAAACAAGGTCTGTAAACAACTAAAAAAAAAAGAATTAGATGACTTTTTTTTTAAAATTTTTTTTTGGTAGTGGGAGCACTCATGGCTGAGCCGCATCCCCAGACCTATTTTATATTTTATTTGGAGACACGGTCTCACTGAGTTGCTTAGGAGCACCTCACTTTTGCTGAGGCTGGCTTTGAACTTGAGATCCTCAGCCTTAGCCTTCTGAGCCACTGGTATTATAGGCATGTGCCACTAAGCCTGGCTAACCCTGATGGTTTAGAGCTAGGAAAATTGGAGTGTATTTTATTTTATTTTTTTAGTTTTAGGTGGACACAGTATCTTTATTTTATTTTTATGTGGTGCTGAGAATCGAACCCAGTGCCTCAAACATGCTAGGCGAGCGTGCTACCACTTGAGCCACATCCCCAGCCCTTTATTTTATTTTTTTTAATTTGTTCTTTTTAGTTATACATGACAGAAGAATGTATTTTGACATCATACTGACATGGTGTATAACTCACCATTCTTGTGGTTGTAAATGATGTGGAGTATAGTAGTGTATTAAGAAGTGATGTAGGATGTATTTATGAATAGGTAGTAATTTTCTTGATATAGTTATTACATCTGTGGAGTCCTATACAATGTATAATTCAATGTTAATTCAAAGACTGCTCTGTTGGCATATGGAAGGTAGAAATGTGAAATGAATTAGTTTCTCAGTTCAAAAAAGAGAACAATCTTGTTTGGGATCTTAAAAAGAAAATAAAAATGTTAATTTAAAAATACTTTCACATTTTACAGTATTTGTTTAAAAATCAACAGAATAAGCCCAGTGTGGTGGCACACGCCTATAATCCCAGCGACTTTGGAGGCTGAGACAGGAGGATCACAAGTCCAAAGCTAGTCTCAGTAATTTAGTGAGGCCCTAAGCAACTTAGTGAGACCCTGCCTCAAAATTAAAAATAAAAAGTACTGGGATGTGGCTCAGTGCTTAAGGGCCCTTGGATTTAATTCCTGACACTAAAAAACAACAGAATGGTCTCATGTTTTTCTCAAAAACAGACTAAATTTGCAGGATTTTGGGGGAGGGGTTAGTAAGGTTAATTGAGGTTTAATTTATGTATACTAAAGTATACACTCTCTTTAAATATTCATTTGAAGAATCTTGGAACCATCATCATAGTCAAGTATAGAACATCTCCGTCACTTCAGAATGTTTCTTTAGTCCTTCCTTCTAACCCCTGGCTATCATGACCACTTTTTGTCACTAATATTTAACCTTTTCTGTAATGTCATGTAAATTTAGCTCCTTAAGGGCAGGGCCCCAGCTACTGTTCATCTCTTAAGGTTTCATTAGATTTTATTTAGACATTTTTAGCAAGGATATTTTGTATAGAATGTTGAATACTGTGTGTTGCTTCCATCAGAGGTTGTCAGTTTATTTCACTATAAAATGGTGCTGAGTCTGATTACTTGGGTAACATGGTACCCACTAGACCTTACTTTTTCCATTTGTAAGGAGCACATAATCATGCGCTAATGACTTCAGCACACTGAATATCTTTCACCTAATGGTTTTAGCATCCTTTAATAATCCTTGCCTGAGTCAGTAATTTTATTAGGGATTTAAAAATGATAATTTTTCCCTGTAATTTTATTATTCCTTCTATGTTTGTTAGCTAGAGCTCTTTTGTAAAGAAAAATTTACTCTTATCAACTGTAGTTTCTCCTAAGAAAGCAGAACAAATGCTTAACTGCCTTCCCTCACTAACCCAATTGCTGTCATAGTCCAGTGGTGGTGTGGCAGGTGCTACTAGGCCCCAGATCTCTCTCCATACCCAGTTTAGCACATTTTCCTCTAGCTTTATGGGAGTATTAGTAGCTAAAGCTAATTATAGCTGAGTTTTTTCCCCAGGCATTGCCTTGAGCTAACAGAGCTTCCTCTCCCAAAGGCAAGCCTTCCCTTCTTGTGAAGCCAGTGTCTTTTCTGTGTAGGTGTATAAATGCCTGGCTCTTTTGCCCTAAGGCAAGGTAACTTTGAAAGCCCATCCCTTCACCTTAGTTCCCCTTGGGACTTGTCAAGCTCTTCCGGTGACTACATCATAGGTCAGTTCATTTGACTGCTCAGTCCTACTCCATTCATTGCCTCACAGCTGTAGATTCTGAGAGCACTCCACAATATATTTCTGAGTGTGCACATCTTCATTTTAGTCTTTCCTGAGGGACTGTACCCAGGTGGTACCAGGAATATTCTGAGGAAGTAGATTTCAAAATGACACTTTGCAGTAGACCTGTCATTCCAGCAGTTGGGAAGGCTGAGGCAGAAGGATTGCAAGTTCGTGGCTAGCCTGGGCAATTTAGCAAGACCTTGTCTTGAAGGAAGAAAATAAAAAGGGCTAGGATGTAACTCAAAAGTATCTCTGGGTTCAATCCCTAGTCCTACCAGAGAGAGAGAGAGAGAGAGAGAGAGAGAGAGAGAGAGAGAGAGAGAGAGAGAGACACAGACAGACAGACAGACACACACAGACTGACTTTGGAGCTAGATTTATGTACTGACTGGCAATGAGAACCCCATTCTGAAGTATCAGTGGAGACCTGATGCTGTTAATCCTTGGCAAGTACTGTGGCTGTTCCACTGTTAGAATTTTCACTGGCATGAATTGGAATGCAGTTTCTGTGGAAGTGGAACACTATCTTGGGCTTTTGAGAGAGTCAGGGAAGTTATTTATTATTAGGACAATGTAATGAGAGGGGTATTGGTGAGCAACATTGATGGGTTGGAGAAAGATGATGAAAAGCTGAAGATAATTTGGGGAAAAATGTAAAAAGAAACATTTTTATTAGCAGCATATAAAGGAAAACACCCAGTAGGAGGAAAGAGGTTAAATTGTAAGGATAGCAAAGGTCCAGGGTATGTTTAATTCACAACACTGACCCTCTGTTAATGCCAGGGTCACTATTCTGGTTAGGAAAGGATGCAACACTCGCCCTTAGGCTGAGATATCTAAATTGATGCACTTGAAAACTATGAACCCCCAAATTTGCTTGAACCCTGGGAGCTTTCAAATTGGCGTACTTCTGCTGGCTAAAAGGTGCTTGCATGAAGATTAACCAATAACTAGAGTTAATTTTCAACAAATCTACTTGTAGGTGCTGGACCCAGGGAGGAAGGAACTGTATACACACACAGACACACATGTACACTGATTTCCAGCTGCACCAAGGCACCTCAGTGTACCACAGCAAATGCACTGGTATGCCATCTACTATTTCAGAATTTCAAAAGAAACATGGTAACATCTGTCATAAACTATTAGCTTGAGGTAGTAAATGTTTTTGACATTCGATCATACTACATTCCTTTCAATATTGTCATATTTTTGTGAAGTTGGTTGTTGTGATATAAATCATATACAGAAATGTGGAACATCAAAAGAGGGTGGCATGTTCAATCTCAGATTCTAAGTTTGAGAAGTTTTTACGGTGCCCAACAGGTATAAATGTCCTATAATTAAGTAGTCTAAGAATAAAAAGTGTATTTTGTTTCAAATTATGTGTGTCCTTTTTCAAAGAACCACTAAAGTGATAGCACATAAATTATTATTAATTATTTGTATCTAATTATTTTATAAATATTACTGTTAGGTAATTTTTTTGGTCTGTGAGTATGTGGAAAAATTACTGATGATGGCTGTGCATGAGTTCAATAGAGGGTTTCTGTTTGTCAGTTTTGGTGTAGCAACTGCTGCTGCTATTGAATGTCTAGCCTAACAGCAGCAGGGAACAACCTTCAAGGAGATCAACCACTTCTTATACTTTGGAAAGGACTATAGTTCATTTTGACTGGATTTGACTTATTTTCTGAGTATGAGTGTACTTTTCCAGCTTGCAGGAGCTCATCCAACACTACTAGCTAAGCACATGGATCATTTGAGACGAGGGATCCACTTTATAGCAAAGAAGGATCCATGAGATCCATTTATCTCATCATGTACCATACCAGCCAGAAGCTGCTGACTTAATAGATTATTAAAATCTCTTTTGATGGAAGAACTGATAATGATATCCTGGAGCTTGGACCTAATATCCTGCAAGGATGGGGTGCTATCCTCCCATGCTTCCAATCTTAAGAAGAACACATGAAAAATAGGAGTGGCTGTACTTAGCATCACTCTCCATGATACACCTGGCAAATCTATGCTTCTCATCTCCATAGCTCTGACTGCTAGGGAAATAAAGGATACTGTTATCAGATGAGAAACATTTCCAATAGAAGATGCTGCAAGAATCCTATTATAATTGAAGCTACAGCTGCTGCAAAGATGTGGGTCTTCTTTTCTACAGAAAGAAGTCTCTGGGTAGGGATGATATACCTGTTTATCTGGAGGAGGAAGGACTGCTGTTACACAGTAGAGCACAGATGTTTGGTATGTAGGTGATCTGAGGAATATTTCTTGATACTTCCTTGTCCAATGGTGATGGTAAAGGGACATGAGAAAGTCCTGATGACCACTACATGAGGTCAGTCAAATGGTTTGGACTAGCAGGAATGCTAGCCAGAGATAAAGAGAATCTTCCATAACGTTGGAAAAATTGTCAGAGAAATTGTCAGTGTTAGTTTGCTCTTGAAACTATCTTTGGGGAGTATTTATTAGGATTGCATTGGATCTACAGATCAGATTGAGAAGAACTGACAGTTTAATAATATTGAGTCCTCCTATCTACAGTTATAGATATTTCTCCATTTATTTAGTTGTTGATTTCTTTCATCAGAGTTTTGTCATTTTCTTCGTATAGCTTTTGTACATAGTCTGTTAGATTTATGCCTGTGTATTTCATTGTTTGGGCTGGTTTTATATATATTTAAATTTCAAACTCTATTACTGGAATAGGAAAATAATTGACTTTTGTATATTATTTGTATATTTGATACTTTTTGTATCATGCAACTGTACTACAATCTCTTATTACTCGAGTTTTTATCTCATCTTTTGGATTTTCTGCAGTCAATTGTGTTATTTTCAAACAGCTTATTTTTTCCTTCCCAATCTGTATATTTTTTCCTTTCCTTTTCTTTTTTTATTTCTATTTTTATTTTTATTAGCTTAGACTGTTAGTCTGATGTTGATAAAGAATGGAAAGGGAATACATCCATGCCTAAATTGTTCCTTATCTTACCGAGAAAGTTTCTAATTTTTCTCCATGAAGTGTGATGTAGCAGTAGGGTTGTTTTTGTTGTAGTGATAGTGGGGATTGAACCCTGGGTTGCTCTACCACTGAACTACATCTCCAGCCCTTTTATTTTATTGTTTTGCAGCAAGGTCTCAATAGTTGTCAGGCTGGCCTGGAACAGGAGAGCCTCCTGCATCAGTCTTCAAGAAGCTGGAATTATAGGCATGTGCCACTGTGCCCAGCTAGCAGTAGGGTTTTTGGTAGTTATTCTTTATCACATTGAGGCATTGCCCCTTGATTTCCAGTTGCTGAGAGGTTTTTGTTTTTTTAATATTTTTTAGTTGGGGGATCTTTATTTATTTATATATAGTGCTGAGAATCGAACCCAATACCTCACACATGCTAGGCAAGTGCTCTACCACTGAGCTATGTTTATCACTAGTGAGAGGTTGGCTTTTGTCAAATCCTTTTTTGCATCTATTGATATGAGCCTGCAACTTATCATTTTTAGCCTTTTGATGTGATAGATTACATTAATTTTTTTCAGACATTGTATACCTGGATAAATCTGATTTGATTGTATCTAACTTTTTTTATATATTGAAAGATTTGATTTGCCAACATTTTGCTGAGGATTTTTTGGAACTGTTCTCATGAGAGAGACTGATTTATAGTCTTTAGATGTTGTAATGTCTTTGATTTTAATATTAGAGTTATATTATCCTTGTAAAATAATTTGTGAAGTATTCCTTCTGATTCTGTCCTTTGAAAGATATTGTAGATAATTTATATGATTTCTTCCTTAAAAGTTTGATAGGATTCACTAATGAACTTTGGGGCTTTTTATTTTGGAAGATTATTAATGATTGATTCACTTTCTTCAAATAGTATAGACAGTTAAGTTTACCTATTTCTTTGTGAGTTTTGACAGATTGTCTCTTTCAAGGAATTATTCTATTTTATGTAGATTATCATATTTGTGAGCCCAGAGTCATTTATAGTGTTCCTTTATTTTTTTTTTAATGTCTATGGGATCTGTAGTGATGGCTCCTTTTTCTTTTGTGATAATATTTTCGTCATTGTTTTTTTCCGCCACTTTATCATTCTAGCTGGCAGTTAGTCAATTTTATTTATAACTGCAAAAGAACCAGCTTTTGACTTTATCTTTTGTATTTTATTGATTGTTTTCTTTTTTTTTTGTTGACTTCTTATCATTAAATTTACTTCTTTCTGCTTTGAGTTTGCTTAGCTTTTTTTCCCCTTCCTAGTTTCCTTAGTTAGTCACTTATATTTTAGATTTTTCTTTCTTAATATAAATATTTAAAGCCATTAATTTTTTATCAAAGCTCTGCTTGAGAAGCATACCAAACATTTTACTTGATGTGTATTTTTAATTTAGTTAAAAATATTGTTGGGCTGGGGTTGTGGCTCTGAAGTAGAGTGCTTGCGTAACACGCATGAGGCACTGGGTTTGATCCCTAGCACCACACACACACATACACACACATACAAAATTGTCTAATTTTCTTTGTGATCTTAATTGATTTATACATTATTTAGAGTTATTTAATTTTCAGATATTTGGTGTTTTCTTATATATATTTGTGTGTTGTGTATCTATGTAACTTTCTAATGCACATTTTGATCTTTTAACATTACAAAATATTGGTTCCCAGGTATATCTTTGTCTTGGTGATTGTACTGTAGGCGCTTGAAAAGAATGCATATTCTGCCATATTTGTATTTAGAATTCTATGAATATCAATTATACAAAGTTGGATGATAGTGTTGTTTGGATATTTTGTCTGTATTTTCTTTGTCTAGTTGTATAAAATAGAGAAAAATATTAAAAACTACCAATTTGTGGCTTTTTAATTTTGTCAATTTTTGCTTTTGTCTCTATTATTATCTTTGTATACACTGATAATTGTTAAAAATTACTAATGTATTTTTTTCATTGTGATATCTCTGTTTTTCTCCAGTAATAGTCTATGGGATCAATTTATTTTTCTAATATAAAATAGCCCTTCAGGATTTCTTATGCTTAGTTTTTGCATGTTTATGTTTCTATGTTCATTTAATTTTTACTGGTCTGTATTTTTATATTTATAATTTCTCTCGATTGGGCAGTATGTATATTACCTTGCCCATCCTCTCATAAAACAAAAGTACTCTGCAAACTATTATAAAACAGAAGTACTCTGTGAGACTTTGTCCTTTAATTGAAGCATTTAGATTATTTATATTTAATGTAATTAGTGATATGATTGGTATTAGGTCTGCCATTTTGTTTGTCTAATGTTTATTTAACTCCTTGTCCTTTTTTTCTCCTTTTCTGTCTTCTTTTGGATTATTTAAAAAATTTTGTTCTAATAGTTATACATAACAGTAGAATGCATTTTTTATTTTTATTTTTTATTTATTTTATTTTCTTTTTTTTTATTGTTGGTCGTTCAAAACCTTACACAGTTCTTAATACATCATATTTCACAGTTTGATTCAAGCGAGTTATGAACTCCCAACTTTACCCCGTATACAGATTGCTGTATCACATCAGTACCCTTCCATTGATTGACATATTGCCTTTCTAGTGTCTGATGTATTCTGCTGTCAGTCCTATTCTCTACTATCCCCCCTCCTCTCCCCTCCCCTCCCCTTTTCTCTCTCTACCCCTTCTACTGTAAATCATTTCTTCCATTTGTATTATCTTGTCTTACCCCTCCATTACATAGTTCTTGATATATCATATTTCACATTTTGATTCAAGTGGGTTATGAACTCCCATTTTACCCCGTATACAGCTTGCAGAATCACATCAGTTACACTTCCATTGATTTACATATTGCCATACTAGTGTCTGTTGTATTCTGCTGCCTTTCCTATCCTCTACTATCCCCCCTCCCCTCCCCTCCCCTCTTCTCTCTCTACCCCCACTACTGTAATTCATTCCTCTCCCTTGTATTATTTTTCCCTTTCCCCTCACTTCCTCTTGTATGTAATTTTGTATAACCCTGAGGGTCTCGTTCCATTTCCATGCAATTTCCCTTCTCTCTCCCTTTCCCTCCCACCTCTCAACCCTGTTTAATGATGGTCTTCTTCTCGTGCTCTTCTTCCCTAGTCTGTTGTTAATTACTCTCCTTATATCAAAGAAGACATTTGGCATTTGTTTTTTAGGGCTTGGCTAGCTTCACTTAGCATAATCTGCTCTAATGCCATCCATTTCCCTCCAAATTCTATGATTTTGTCATTTCTTAATGCAGAGTAATACTCCATTGTGTATAAATGCCACATTTTTTTTATCCATTGGTCTATTGAAGGGCATCTAGGTTGGTTCCACAGTCTTGCTATTGTGAATTGTGCTGCTATGAACATCGATGTAGCAGTGTCCCTGTAGCATGCTCTTTTTAGGTCTTTAGGGAATAGACCGAGAAGGGGGATAGCTGGGTCAAATGGTGGTTCCATTCCCAGCTTTCCAAGAAATCTCCATACTGCTTTCCAAATTGGCTGCACCAAATGCATTTTTTATTTTTATTTTTTATTTATTTTATTTTCTTAAAAAAATTTGTATTTTACTTGTAAGTGGACACAGTAACCCTTATTTATTTATTTTTTTGGTGCCGAGGATGGAACCCAGTGCCTCATGCATGTTAGGCGAGTATGCTACTGCTGAGCCACAACCTCAGCCCCACTTTAAAGTTTTCATTATTTATTTATTTATTTGTTCTAATTTGTTATATGTGACAGCAGAGTGCATTTCAATTCATAGTACACAAATGGAGCACAATTTTTCATTTCTCTGCTTGTATAAAAGTAGAGCCACACCATTTGTGTCTTCATACATGTACCTAGGGTAATGATGTCCATCTCATTCCACCATCTTTCCTACCCCATGCCCCATCCCTTTCCCTGCCTCTCCTTTGCCCTATCCAAAGTTCCTCCATTCTTCCTCCCTCCACCCCCATTATGGATCAGCACCCACTTATCAGAGAAAATATTGGCCTTTGGTTTTTTGAGGTTGGCTTATGTCACTTAACATGATATTCTCCAACTTCATCCATTTATCTGCAAATGCCATGATTTTATTCTCTGTAATGCTGAGTAATAGTAGAATGCATTTTGACAAATCATATATAAATGAAGTATAACTTCTCATTCTTCTGGTTGTACCTAATATAGAATCACGCCAGTCATGTAATCATGTATGCACATAAGATAATAATATCTGATTCATTCTACTATCCTTCCTTTCCCTATACCCTTCCCTCCCTTTACTGCTCTCTCTCTGCCCAATCCAAACTACCTCTGTTCTTCCCTAGCCCTCCCACCCTTATTGTAAATTAGCATTCACACATCATAGAAAACATTTGGCCTTTAGTTTTTTGAGCATGATATTCTCTAGCTCCATCCATTCACCTTGCAAATGCCATAATTTGATTCTTCTTTAAGACTGAGTAATATTCCATTGTGCATATAAACCACATTTTCTTTATCCATTTATCTGTTGAAGAGCATGTAGGTTGGTTCCATAGTTTAGCTGTTGTGAATTGAGCTGCTATAATAAACATTGATGTGGCTGTGTCACTGTAGTATGCTGATTCCTTTGGGTATAAACCAAAATGTGGGATAGCTGGGTCACATGGTGATTTTTGGATTCTTTTTTTCACATTTTATTAACAGTCTTTTTGATTATATCTCCTATGTTAATTTTTTATGCTCTAGGAATTATAATATACATACCGAACCCTTCACAGCCTAGAGTTATTGTTGTTTTGCTTCACTGAAAACAGAGAAATCTTTCTTTTTATTCTCCCTACCCAACTGATGTGTGTGATCATATATTGTGGCTACATGCTTTGAAAACTTCACCATATGATATTATCATTTTTGCTGGTAACAGTCATGTATTTTAAAGAACTGAAAGAAATATGTTTTTTATTTTGTTTACCTGTGTATTTATTATTTCTGTGGTTCTTCCTTCAATCCTGAAGATACATTTCATTTCAACTTAATGTTTACAATAGCATTTCTTATACAGTAGTCAGATGGGGATAAACTTTCTTTGTTTTTATGAGAATGTCTTTGCTTTCATTCCCAATGGATATTTTAGGTGGACATAGGATTCTGAGTAGGTGCTTTTTTCCTCTTAGCACTATAGTAAACTGTTAGGCTTTTCATTTCTATGGTTTCTGACAAGAAATGTTTGGCAACTTGAACTGTTCTCCTGTACATTTTGTTATTTTTCTCTGTTTTCAGAATTTGTTTCCTGTTTAGCAGTTTGATTTAATGTGTCTAGCTATTGTTTTCTTTGTGTTTGTCCTCTTTGAAGAATGCGGAAATTCTTGAATATGTACATGTGTGTCTTTCATTTGTTTTAGGATTTTTTCTGCCATTTTAAAAAGATGTTCTGCTCTAATTTTTATCTGTTATCCATTGTTTACAACTAGATACTTTGCGCACGCGCACGCACGTGCACACGCACACGCACACGCGCACACACACACACGCGCACACACACACACACACACACACACACAGGAAAAGAAAAAATTACTTGGGGACTATAAAAAGCAACTCCAGTACAATAACCGTAAAATTTTAAATTTTCTAAGAGTCTGAGGCTGACCTTGAAATTGTAGTCTTCCTGCTCAGCCTTCTGAGTCATTGAATTACAAGCATGCAACACTGCATCCAGCTAGATTAGGTATTTTTATTGATCCATTTTCTTATTGAATTTTAAAAATTTAAAAAATTTTCTTAATGAATTCTCATTTTCATTTTCTTATTGAATCATGAAGTAAATTTTTTATTTTACTTGTTATATTCAATCTAATTAAAAATAATTTTCTTAATTGAAAACTTCTTTCGATGCACTTCAGTTGTCTTTGCCTTTACTTGATGGGACATATTTATAGTTGTTGCTCTAAAGTTATTTTTAGCTATAACGTGGATTATCTTAAAGTTGGCATCTTTTGATTGTCTCTTCTTTTGAAATCAACCACAGTTTTCTCTTTTTATTGTAAGAATTTTGGGTTGTATCTTAGATGTTAAATGTTTTGCAGTCTTCTGGGCTTATTATAATTCCCTGGAGAATATTGGTTTTTGTTGTTTCAGTTAGCAGATCATCAGCTTATTTAGGTTCTGACAACAAATTTGGTCTTGCCTTCTGCAATGGTGGTTCAAATATTAATTTGCAGTTGATATGGTTTGACTCATACTTGTGCAACTCCAGTGTAAGTCCAAAATGTATATGTGTGTTTATGGACAGGATTAATTTGTCTCTTTCCCTGTCTTTCTCTTTTCAGAATTTCCTTCTGAAATTCTTTCAGAAATTTCCAAGAGAAATCTTCTTTTTTTGGCCAGAGGAAGTGGGAAAAGGGGCTTCTTCACATTCTCCAGCATGCAGGAGCCCCTGGCCAGAAAGAGATTTCTCTTGGATTTTTAGCTACTGGAGTGTTGCCTTGTAGGGCAGTGATTACTTTCTGTCTTGTAGGCAAAACTTTAGAGAAAGGAGAAAAAAAAAATAAAATTGGGAAATTCATGCTCCTATGGGTTGCTTTTTCAAGTTTGACTCCTTTCCACAATCTGTTTTTTGTTTTTCAGAGTCCCCAAATAAGTTTTTTTCTCCTTTCTCTCTTCCTCTCTTTTTGTACTTTGCCCAAAGTATTGTTATAAACAGTGGGGAAGATAAGCTGTCTTTTGTTTATGCCATCTTGCTGGAATCAGAATACTCTTTTCTAGCTCCTTTTGTGATTTTTTATTTTCTCCTTCATTTTTAGCAATTTGATCACATTGGCAAAATTGGGATTTTTTTTTTTTTTTTTGGTGTGTGCTTATCCTATCCTACTTGGTATTCATCGAGCTATTGAAATCTGTGTGATGATCATTATTTAATTTGGCAAGTTTGGGTCTTTATTTCTTCATGTTATTTGAGACCCAGTCTCTTATTTTCCTCTGAGGATCTACTTATCACATCTGAAACTGTTTGCTATCTTATGTATATAAAATCATTCATTAATGGCACATAAGTACTCTTTATGGTGTATACATATGGCATATATGCAGTGATGTATATAATCATATACTTAAGCCTTGTGGCCATGCAGTCTCTGTTTTAACTATTTCACCCTGTTTTTGTTTGAAAGCATTGGTAGACAGGTAAGCGCAAATATGTAAACAGGTAAGCATGGCTGTGTATAACTTTGTTTACAAAAAGAGGTCACAGATTAGATTTGGACTTTGAACTATAATTTGCTGGCCCTTGAGATAAATGGAGGTAGGTACTTCAGTGTAGGTACATTGTAGATTCAGGTAAAATCAACACAAATATTGGCAAGAACTGAAGTTTGGGGAGCTAGTGAATGAGAATTAAGTGGATAGGAGATGAGACTAGAATGATATGTTAGAACCAGATTATTTTGTTCCAGGTATTGCTTTATATGACAACAGTGTGGAACCATCATAGGTTTTTAGGTAATGTAGTGATATAATTAAACTTTCAGTTTGAACAGATCCCAGAAGAGGAATCAAAAGGAGCAGATCCCCAAAGCAGGGCACTTTCAAAGAAGCAATTTCAGTAAAAATAAACTCAGACAAGGCATTAGATACTGATGGAATAGAGTGGATTTAGACATATTTTGGTGTTAGAAAATAAAGAAGGAATATTGATGTAAGTAGATAATTAGATTTCAAATATAGAAAGGAAAATGCCTTTCTTGTAGATGCAAAGGAATGAGGAACTTGTTTTTTAGGAGTACATTCTTGGTATTTTGTAGTTTAGATATGAGGTATCCCCCAAAAGCTTATATATATGAGACAAAGCAGGCATG
The DNA here is from genome assembly GCF_052094955.1 of Ictidomys tridecemlineatus. NCBI lineage: Eukaryota > Metazoa > Chordata > Mammalia > Rodentia > Sciuridae > Ictidomys > Ictidomys tridecemlineatus. The sequence goes on from NC_135482.1 coordinate 133,410,860, forward strand.
TTCAAAGGTGCAATGATCAGGTTATGAGAACTGTAACTTAATCAGTAGATTGATCCATATGATGGATTAATAATTTGAATGGATTACGGGGTGGTTACTGTAGGCAGATGTGACAAGATGGGGTGTGACGAGAAGAAGTCATTGGAGGCATGGCCTTGAATTATATCTTGTCCCTGGATCCTTGCTTTCTCTCTCTCTCTGCTTCATGGCTGCCATGTACTGAGCAGCTTTCCATTGCCACACTCTTCTGCCATGTTTTTTGCCTCAACCTAATGCCCAGAGCTGTGAAGTAAACTGATGATGGACTGAGACCTGAAATCAAGACCTAAAATAAACTTTTCCTCTAAGTTATTCTTGTCAAGTACTTTGGTCACAGTGACAACAAATGAACTGACAGTGTCCTAAATTTTCTTCATTGTTTAGTTCAGTCTTGTGGTTTCAAGTATTACCTAAATTGCATTTGGTATCACAGTCTGTAGTTTGTTGCTAAACTTCCTCTAGATGGTATTTTGAAAAGTATTCTGCTTAGGTTCTCCCAATCTTGTCTCAGCTACGTTATGTTCATTATGCTCAAGGGTTCTTTATGAACATACTGTTACTTACAAACTCTCTTTTCCTTCAGGTCAATTAAACAGAGGTTTGAGGCCTGATCACAAAGTTGGCATTAAGAGATCATTTATGAACTAACATCCATTCACCCTCACCTTCTTTTTTCAAAATGCTGAAGAAGTCACATTTCAGTGCTATAGTAAGATTAGATGAAGAAGGGAGTAGGGTATTTAGAAATCATGTTGGAAAGGAAAGGAGAGTGGTAGCTTAGGGAAGGGGATAAAGAATTATCTTTTGGATTAGAGATACTATAGCACATGTTCTTAGAGTCATAGTTATATCCCTTTGGTATTTATTTATCTTTATACTGTTTACTGTAAATATCTGTGACTTTCTGTCAGAGAAGTGCCATGCTTGATCTCTGTGCAGGGCAGTCCAGAAATGTTGGAGAGTTTGTGGTTTCAGAGAAGATTTCAACAAATAATGGATGGAAGATTGATAGGTAAATACTTCATATTTCTCAACTACAGTTGGGATAACTCTGAGCCATTTTCTGTACCATTTATGAGAGTTGTCTAGTAGGGTCAAGCTCTTTTACATCTGGGTAAAAGGTTTTATAATGTAACCTTTCTTGACTTCCTTCTCTTTGCTCTTTTACTTGTTATTTTCCTTTCCTGAAGAATTATCTCTCAAAACAGCTACTGCACATGAATCATTGACTCAAAGTCTTCTTTTTGGGGACTAATAATAAATAAAATTTATTTAACACTTACTAAAAATACTTATACTATAAGTCTTTTTGTTTTGGATTCTTTCCCACCTTTTTTTTTTTTTTTTGATTGGTGCATTGTAGTTGTACCTACTGATGAAATTGGTGTTACATATTTGTACAAGTACATAATACACAATATAACACTATAATTTGGCTTAAAGCAGTCCTAGGTACAATTTTTAAGTGCTTTATCATCCAATGAAAGAAATACTATTTCATCCTATTTTACATATGAAAGAACTGAGACACAGAAAGTTTAAGTAACTTTCCCGAGATCACAAAGCTGGTAAATGACAGAGCCTACATCTGAACCAGGCCATTTGTAAATTCTGTATTCTTTTGCCCAGTAGGCTGAAAGAGGTGAGAAATTGGAGAGATTATGAATGAATCACTGAATGAATAAGAATGAAACGGGGGATAATTAATGAAGTCCTAGTAGAGATTATGCCAAGATGGATGAAAGGAAAGTAAACATTCATAATGTTGTCTACATTTTATCAAGTTGATAGTTAAATCTGTTCTGAGTTGATGAATAGGAATTGAAGTGGCTAGAAACGTGTAACTTTTTTATGGTGTGGGTATGCTTTTATAGTTAGAGAACATAACTAGTTCTAGACCAGTATTCTGATGATGGATATGGACTGCAATACAGTGTAAAGAAAGGGAATATAAGTAGTTAGGCAAATCTGATGGTTGGTGATTGAGATATGGAGTCTAGTGAATGAGAGGTAAGTTGTAGTTGGTTAGGGTAAGGGCTCTGTCTTCTGGGGTGGGGGAATGATGAGTAGTAGGAGGTTTCATACTTTGAAAAAGTCTAGAGTCATATTTTCAGCCTTTTTTTCATCCTGGGCAGAATTATAGATTAAAAAATAATTTTCCCCCTACATTTTAAATTCTCCATTCAGCTGTGTCTGGTATGTTTTAAAATACATCTATTGAATTTTTAGTTTCAGTTATTATATTTTTCACTTCCAGAAGTTTGATTCTTTTTCAAATGGAATCTCTTCATTGAAGATATTTTAGTATTTTATTTCTTTAAATTTGGTAAACATAGTGGTCTTTTAAACCATCTGAAAATTCTACCATCTGAGGTCTTGTTTGTGTCTATTTTTTGTTTCTTCTGTTCTCAGTTATGGTACCTTTTGTGAGTTTGTCCCTAGTTATTTGTTAGCTCTTATAATCTGGGTTTTTTTCTAAGACCTGGGATGAAATGTTGTCTTCAGAATGTTTTACAGTTGCTTCATGGTTTGTGTTTTCGTGGCTTGTCTAGGCTATTTGTATTTTGAGTATAATCTGCATGGAGCATAGTCTATAGTCACAACTTTTCAGAGACTTCTCCCCTCGTTTTTTATCCTGTCCCCATTTCCCCTCTCTCATTTTTCATCTGCTGCTCTGCCACTGCCAAGGTATCTTTATTTATATCTTTTCCCCATGTGAAGACTTTCAGACAAGGTGGAGAGTGTTTTAGTCAGCTTTTTAGCTGCTAGACTTAACAAGAAAAGTTTTAGAGGAGGAAAAGTTTATTTGGCACTCAAGATTTTAGAGATCTAAATCCATTGCTTTGGGCCCAAGATGAGGAAGAACATCATGGTGGAAGTAGGAAGAAAGCTGCTCAGGACAGGTCACTGGGGAGCAAAGAGAGCTCCCTACCATGAACAAAATATAAACCCCCAGTGACCTACCTTTTGCAGCCACACTCTACCTGCCTATGGTTACCTCTCAGTTAATCCTTATCAATGGATTGACTACTGATTAGAGTAAGGCTCTCCTAACCCAATCATTTCACCTCTGAATGTTCTTGAATTGCCTCACATAAGCTTTTGGGAGACACCTCATATTTAAATCATAGCAGAGACTGAGCTATATATATATAGGAAGTCTGTTTTCATCTGTTTCCCAAATCAATTTGAACTGTTCAAATCTCTTTTCTTCCTACAAATTAGCATGCTAGGTTAAGTATGTAAAAGTTTTCTGGATGGTAACCAGACTACTGTTCCCTCTTATTTATTCAGTGATGCCTGAACATAGTGATGAAGTATCATTACATTAATTACATGGGAGAATAAGTCTGGCTTCTATAGAAAAACTTTAGTAAATAAAATGCTTGATTTTTAAAAATTGATTTTTGATTTCAGTGACCTTTATAATTCTCTTATAAATTCTTTATTAGTGAATTATTTTACATTTTCTATAAATATAATTATGTACAAATGAAATGAAAATACTTTACTTTTCCTTCTTCTTCTTCTTCTTTTTATTTTTGTACTGAGGATTGGACCCAGAGGTGCTTTACCACTGAACCACATCTTGAGTCTTTTTGTTCTTATTTTGAGACAGGGTCTCACTAAGTTGATCAGGGCTTCCCTAAGTTGTGGAGACTGGATTTGAATTTATAATTCTCCTGCCTCTGTCTCCTGAGTCTGGAATTACAGATGTGCGCCACTGTACCTTGCTTACTTTTTACCTTTCAACCATTAAGACTTTTGTTTCTTTTGCTTCATTTACTGACCTTCAGTACAGTGTTAAGTAGAAGTGATGACAGTATAAATACTTGCATTTTCCTCATACTTTGTGGGAGTATTTAATTTTCATAATTGAATATAACTAAGTATAGTGTTAAATGTAGGGATTTTTTGTAGATAATCTTTTTTTTAATATTTATTTTTTAGGTATAGATGGACACAACAAAATGCCTTTATTTTTATGATCGAACCCGGGTCCCGCCTGTGCTAGGCGAGCACTCTACCGCTGATCCCAGTTTCTGTAGATAATCTTTGATTAAGTAAATTCTCTTCTGTTCCTAGTTTACTGAGGTGTAAGTAAACATCATCAGTGGCTTTTGAGTTTTATTAACTAACTTTTTCTGCTTCTGTTTAAATGATTGATGTTTATTCTGTTATTGTTTATTTGAAATTTGTATCTTATATATTATCTTTTCTATATTACTAGATAATAAAATTATTAAATGATTTTTTTCTTGTACTTTTTTATAGAGAGATAATTTACTTACCATAAAATTCAACCTTTAAAATATATATACAACTCAGTAATTTTTAATATATTAACAAAGTTGTGCAACTAGAACATTTTTGTTACCCCCCCAAAATTTCTGTAGATATTGGCAGTCACTCCCTATTCTCCTTTTAGCTTCTGGCAATTACTAATTTTCTTCTTGATTTTATAGATTTACCTATATAAACATTTTACATAAATGGAAAGTTATAATTTTGACCTTTTGTAACCGTTGTTTCTTTCATTTTGCATAATGTTTTTAAGCATCTTCCATATTGCAGCGAAAATCACTACTTCATTTTTATGTCTGAATCATATTCTGTTATAGATATTTTGATTATCCATTTACTATTTGGCAAATATTTGGGTTGGTTCCTCTTTTGACTATGTAGAATTTTTGCTTCTGTGTTAATTAGAGCCATTGGCTAAAATTTTCACATTTTGAAAATCTCCTTTTCAAATTGTGGTGTCAGAGTTATTCTAGTCTCATAAAATGAGTTGGGAAGTGTTTTTTTCTTTGTATAGTCATTGGAAGAATTAGCCTGAGGTTGATATTGTTTGAAAGAACATGCCAGTAAATTCTTGCACATGTTTGGAAGAATTTACCAGTTGAAGCCATGAGTGTGGGAATTTACTTTGTGAATAAGATTTTGATTAGAGATTTAATTTTTTAAAAAGATTTATTAATTCTGTTCTTGTATTACGTTGTTTTTTACTTGTTTAGTGTTGAGAACTTTTTTCAAGCAATTTGTTTTTTTTTAATATTGTCAAATTTATAGGCAATATTTGTAGTGATGTATCTTCTCTTATTTCTCACATTGATAATTTATGCTTTTAAATTTTTTCCTATAAGTGTTGCTGGAGATTTATTACAGTTATTACTTTTCTTTGGTTTTCTCTGTTGAATTTTTGCTTTCTGTTTCATAGGTGTCTGTTTTTATTTTTTTTTCTTTTTATATTCTTTGCATTTAATTTGCTGTTCTGTTTCTATCTTCTTGTATTGTAAGCCTAAGTAATTTACTTTCAATCTCTTTTGTTTTTAGCATTTACATTTGGGTGTGTACAAAAAATTATGCATTTTGGGGCTGGAGATGTGGCTCAAGTGGTAGCACGCTCGCCTGGCATGTGTGGGGCACTGGTTTTGATCCTCAGCACCACATTAAAAAAATAAAATAAAAATATTGTGTCTACCTAAAACTAAAACTAAAAAAATAAAGTTATGCATTTTGTCTAAGCATTGCTATACCTGCATTCCACAAGTTTAGATGTCATATTTAAGTTTCATTTAAGTGAAAATATTTTCTTATTTCCATTATGACTAGTTCTCTGACCCAGTCCTTGGAAATTTGTTGAGACTTGATCTGTGGTCCAGCAAATCATCTATTTCAATAAATGTTCTATGGGCATTTTAAGAGAAGATGCATTCTGCAGTTGTTGGATTTAGTTTTCTAGGTATAGTCAGTTAGATTGAGTTTATTAGTCTTGTTTTAAAATTTTCTTGTATTTATTTTGTTTTGTACTTATTCTGTCAATTAAAGAGGAAGATATTTTATAATATACTCTATTCAGTTGTGGATTTGTATTTTCTCTTTTTACTTTTGTCAGTTTGCTTCATATTGTTTTGAAGCTGTATGTTATTATGTGCATGCGCATTTGATAATGTTATGTTTTCTGTTGAATTAATCCTTTCAGCATTATGAAATGCTCTTCTCATTTATTTGGATACTGCAGCCCTAAAAGTTATTTTGCCAAATATTAATACAGCCACACTAGCTCTGTTGGGATCTTGGGGAGTATATTGGAACTCCATCTTTTTCTATTGCTTTTCTTAAAATTTGTCCTTTTATTGAAAATTATGTCATAACAGTTATTAAAGAAAGACCTTTCTTTTAATATTTCATATAATAATGGTCATTTGAGAGTTAATTTTTTTTAGCTTTTATGGGTCTAAAAGCATCTTTTTTATCTTCATTTTAAAATTATATTTTGGTAGCCTATATAATTCTAAGTTCCTAAGTGCATCTCTTCACCATACTTTTTAGTACAAAAATGAACATTTTATTTTTAAAATTTTTTTTTAGTTGTAGATGGACACAATATCTTTATTTTTATCTGGTGCTGAGGATTGAACCCAGTGTTTCAACACCTGTGAGGCAGGCATTCTACCACTGAGCTACACCCTAGCCCCTAAAATGAACATTTTAATTTTTATTTATTTATTTAAAAAAATTTGTTTTTTTAGATGTTGATGGACCTTTAATTTGTTCATTAATTTATATGTGGTGCTGAGAATCAAACCCAGTGCCTCACACATGTTAGGCAAATACTCTACCACTGAGCCACAACCTCAGCCCCTTAAAATGAACATTTTAAATTGTATTGTTTTTAAGTGTATCTCTCTTCTCTGACTACTTTTGAGATTTCCCCTGTATCTTTTGTTTTAGCAGTTTGATTATTGTGTGCTGAGATGTGATTTTCTTTTGCATTTTTGTGTTGGAAGTTCCCTGAGTTTCCTAAATCTCTGAGTTAATTTTTTAACTTTTGGAAAATTATCATTAATCATCTCTTCATATTTGCTTTCGTCCCATTAATCTTTCTCTTGTGATTCTAACTATATGAATATGAGAAGACTATTTGATTGTGTCCCACGTCTTATAATGTTTCATTTACGTTGTTCTTTTTTCCCTGTGACTAAATTTGGATATTTTTCTCTTGGCCTGTTTGCAAATCCATGAAATATATCTTCTTGTGTCATATTCTGCTCTTAAAATTGCCTAACATTTTATAATTTTAAATATAGTGGTACTCCCTTCTCTGCAACTTTACATTCTGTGGATACAGTTACCTGTGGTCAATTATAGTCAGTAAGTGGGGTGTTAAATCCCTAGAACCCCCCAAATGGAATATTACAGAAATAAACAACTTATGAGTTTTAAATTACATCCTGTTCCAAATAACATGATGAACTCTTACATTGTCCATCTCCATCCTGCCTGAGATGTGAATCATTCCTTTGTCCAACATACCCATACCGTCTCTTTAGTCACTTAGCTGTCTCAATTAGGAGATGGACTGGTATTGCAGGGCTTGTGTTCAGGTAACATGTAAGATTTGGTACTATCAGAGTTTCAGGCCTCCACTGGAAGTCTTGGAATTAACCCCCTTACACACACCCCATAAGGGTGGACTACTCAAATTTATAGTTCTGGAATGTCTGCTTATTTCTTTTTTAATAGAATACATTGAAGATTGCCTTATTTGATTCATTTTGTTCAATCTCTACATCTACAATGTCAATGACATCTACAGTGTCAAGTCATTGTCCTCTAACTTTGATATCTGGATTGTCTGTGAGTCTGCCCAATTTTCTGGTTTTCTCTTTAGTTATCTACCACATTATTTTGTTTTTCTGGTTGTCCCTTAATATGTTTATATTGTGCCCCAAACAAGACTGTTATATGCAAAAATCAGTTATTTTCTTTCAGATAATATTTTCTTCCAGAAGAGTTTCTCTTTTTCTCCCAGAAAGGTTAGACAGATAGCATGAGGTATCATTTCAGTCCATTCAGGAATTAAGTAGACCTCTTTCTCTGCTGGGATTCAGTCTTCTAAATGCAAGAAGACAATGGAAAATTTACTTTCCTTTTGAGCAGGCTCCATATCTTCCTTCCCTTGACTGAGGAGATATGTTTCTGAGAAAACCAGTCGTGTTCCTAGGCTTTTTCTAAATTCTAATTTTCTTTTTTTTATATTTATTTTTTAGTTGTAGTTGGACACCATACCTTTATTTTATTTATTTATATATGGTGCTGAGGATCGAACACAGGGCCTCTCATGTGCTCGGCGAGTGCTCTACCACTGAGCCACAACCCCAGCCCTAAATTCTAATTTTCATCCCAGATAAGTGGACATCCAAAGCACCATCAGTTTTTGTTTGCTTTAGTAGAGTTCCTTTGCCTACATGAAACTCAGTTCTTACTCATGCTCAAACTCTTTAAATGCCCCCAACGGAAAAAAATGCTAATGGTCTCAGCTCACTTTGGAAGTACTCTTCTATCTGTGGATCTTTAGTTTGTCTAGTCCTCATTGCTTCCATATCTCTGTTATGTTAGTCTAATCCTTGAAGGAAGATCAATGTTTTGTTTCTCATTAGTATCTTACACTAGGGAAGTGGAGGTCAGGAATGTTTCTTTACAAAAAGGAAAGTTACATAATTTTAAGAATGATTATTTGTATAAGCATAGTGATGTATTGAGTAGTCTTCTGATATATACATATATACATATATATATATGTAATGAATGATATGAATCTTTCTGATTCAATATTATCAAAGTGTATCTTGAACCAGGGAGGTCATCGAACAATGACCCATGGACTAAATCCTGCCATGTTCTTCCTCCTTTTGAGTGGCCTAGAGCTGAGAATTTTTAAAAACATTTTTATAAAGTTGAAAAGAGGAGAAAAGACAAAGAAAATTTTTAACACATGGAAATTAAATGAGTTACAAATTTCAGCATTCAGAAACAAAGCTTTATTGCCACACTCAATCTGTTTATGTGCTTTCTGTGGCTGCTTTCATGCTATAGTGGTTGAGTAGTTGCTGCAGAGAGCCTGTGGCCCACAAAGTGTAAGAATAGTTTACTCTTACCCTTTTAGAGAACAGTTTCACCTATTCCTGCTTTAGACCATTGGCACAGGAATTTTTTAGTTTTCATTACTAAGTAAAATTAAGATAAAGATTGAAAACTTTATTCCAGAAATTGTGTAAATTTGAATTTATCAAAATCTTAGTATTTTAGAGTTAGAGGAAACCTCAGAGATAATCTCTTTCATATCTTTATTTGACAAATGAACAAATAGATCTGAATGAGAGAAATTTTAAAGTTATATTATGACTTTTTGTTAGAAAACAGACTCTGATAGAGAAACTAATGATCTATATCACTGAATAACTTGTAAAATCCATTTGCACTGAATAACTTGTAAAATCCATTTGTTCTTACATTGCAGAAGAATTTGGTTTTCTTTCAACAGTGTAGCTGTTAAGATAAATTCTTCCTTTGAATTTTTAAAGTAAATATTTAATGATAAATATGGCATTTTACCTTTTACTTTTTATTTTTAGCTATAATTCTTTTAGATCTAGTGGGTAGAGGTTCTTTTTTTTGAGAAGACTAAAAGTCTCAGGAACAATTCCATATACTCTTCACTAAGTTTCTTATTGACTTAAAACTTAAAATCCTAAATAATAAAATTAGAGATTCAAAAGTCAATTGTTAGTGTGTAAGGATGATTCCTAGCGTTTTCTCTGTTCATCCTCACGTATGAAAAATTTACTCATTCTTAGATATAATCGTATAATGGAATGTTAATGTTACTAGCAAATAGTATTATTTTCCAATGATGAGAATAGATTTTCTTTATATAATTTTCTGTTTATTTCTGGATTTTTTTTCTTCCTACCTTGCTTCCTTCCTTCTTTTTGTGTGTGGGGGCGTGTAACCAGGGATTGAACCCAGGGGCACTTAACCACTAAGCAACATCCATAGCCCTTTTAATATTTTATTTAGAGACAGGTTTTCACTAAGTTGATGAGGCTGGCTTGGACCTTGTGATCCTCCTGCCTCAGCTTCCCAAGCTGCTGGGATTACAGGTATGCCACTGTGCCTGGCTGAATCTTTTTTATAATTCTGTGCTTATAAAAAAAAATCAAGTCAATAAACACATTAAAATAAAGTTATTTTGTAAGTAATTTTAGGAAAGCTGGTTCTTCAGATGGCCTATATGCAAGAGTTGGTTGGTTCAGACTCATTACAATTGTTCAATCAATTAAAAGCTACCACATTGTTTGGAAGTTGGATAGATTATATAATTAGATGTATCTATTCATTTTTAGCATTCAACACTGTCAGCCACCTTTTTTTCTTTAATTTGTTTCATAATATTCTGGAGAAATGTCAGCCATATATGTTGTTTATATTACATCCTTTCCACCAAAATTTATGTAAAATAACCCCATGGATGTAAAATAACTCTTCAGTGGATATTTCTGGCTAGATATCCTTTAAATGATTTGTTGTTATCTACGAATCTAATCTTAATCCTCTTCTTATTTTGCTCTCTGACTAATGCTTGTCTAGAAGTAAGGTTTATTCTATTTCTCTGAATTTTCTCATTTTAACCCTCTTCTTTTTCCTTCCCTTTTATTTTCTCTTTCTCTCAAAATACCATTGAGTACTCTGTTCCAGGTGCCTTTCTGGGCAAAGAGGATAGGCAGTGAACAAGATGCACATGGCCTCTGTATTGTTGGAACTCATGGTTTGGTGAGGGTATGATGCATTAAATCATAATCTCAAATAAAATTACAATTATAGGTTATGAGATAAATTATAAAAAATTTTGAAACAAAAATGAAAAATGAATTGAATGTGCATGTTAGGGAACGTTACCCAGTCTATAGAGTTAGAAATACTTTCCTGAGTAAGTGACACTTAGGCTGCGGATTCAAAGATGAGTAGTGGGTAACAGGAGATGTGGAAGAAAATTTCAGGCAAAGGGGAAGCTTTTGTGAAAGCACCAAAGGAGCTCAATAGGTTCAGACAACTGAAGAAATGTCATTGTAGCTGGAGGATGTTGAACAAGTTAGAGAGGAATGTGGAGTGAAACTGGAGAGGTGGGCCAAGATTGGTTACTGGAAGATACTTTAATCAGTGCCAATGCTTTTAGATTTTATGTTAAGAGAATTGAGAAGATACTGAGTTTTAAATGGAGGGAAGTTCCCATTTAGATTTGTGATTTTAAAAGGTGACCTAGTTCCTATGTAAAGAATGGATTGAAGGGGGATAAATATATATGTGCAGAAGTAAGTTAAGAAGGTTTGTCAGTGGTCCAGGCAAAAGATGGTGATAACTATATTATTAGTTACCACAGTAGAGATGCTGTGGACAGAATCAAGAACTATTAAAAGATATAATTGACAAGATTTTGTGATTATTTTGATTGGAGGAGAGAAGCCTGAGGAATTGTTAAGGATAAAATTTTCTTATGCTGGTTGCTCTTGTCTGTCTTGACTTTTTAGTATATTAAATTCAAATGTCTTCAAAATGGACTTTCCCTACCCAAAAATGACCTAGGCTTAAAACTCTTTTTCTGTCATTGCTTTTACCAGTTATCAGGTCTAAGGACTGGACTTCTTTAGTCCTCTAGAATTTTCCTCTCCTCCCCATCTCCCTGTAGTCATCTAGAATTTTCCTTTCCTCCCCATCTCCCTGTCTTCTTGTAGTTGTCCTATCCTTACCCCTTCACCGATCTTAACCCCTTCTCTTTTTATCTAATAGTTATTATATCCTTTTGCTAGATTATTATACTGTGCTTTCTATTCAAGTCTCTGAGCTCCTCCAGGGCAAGAACTGTCTTTTTCATTTTGTATCTTCACTACTTAGTAGTGAGCATCTAAGTGTGGAGAAAATAAAAATGTTAAGTGAAATGAAAATAAAATGTTTGTTTGCCTTGCCTCTTGTTTCTTCCACTATAATCCTTATTCTTACCACCTTCCCCCCTGCTTTCTTAGAGTCACTCAGAGACTTCCTTTTACTCAAAAAATATTTTAGTCTTAAGGATGTGAGGTAATGAAAAACTCATTGCTGGATATACAAGTGTATGCGTTCAGGATTTTTCGTATATTAATTCAGTAAAAAGTGACTTGAGTTTTTTTTTCTTCTTTTTTTCTTTTTGCTGCAGTGTAACTTATTCCCAGAGAAAGCAGTTTTTTTTTTTTTTTGGGTGGGGGGAACGTGACTGATGTTTATTAGCAATCCCCACTGTTTAATAAAGTTCTAAAAAGCTTGATCTGATACCTTTTTCATGTTTTACTTTTTGTAAAATTTGTTTTTGCAGAATTCAAATTTTATAATTATTTATTATTTAATGTATTTCCTAGCTGTCCAGTATTGCAGACAGCTCAATAGCTATTTATTTGATAGTATCTTAATGTATATGCAGAGTATCCTGTTTCATGGAAAGTTTGTAAGAGAAATATTCAAATGTCTGTTTTGATGATACCTATTTTTAATAGCTTTGTATATCCTTATATGAATGTTCATAATTATTTTGTCCACTTTTTTAATTTTTAGGAATAAGAAAATTTTAAATAAGAAGAAATTGAAAAGAAAACAGAAAAGCAAATCAAAAGTGAAAACAAGAAGCAAGGTAAAGTTGCTGGTAATTTATGGAGAATGAGAACTTTTTTCATATAATAATTTGAATAAAAATGACAGGATTTAAAAATATGAGTATAATTAGCAAAACATTCTGCTTCTATGTGCTGAAATAATTTTGTAAAAACTTTTTATAATTTGGTTCTGCTTTTACCTTCATCTTTAGTTTAGGCTGTTTCTTTACCAGTAGACTGAAAGTTATTAGTATCTGGGTGTGGAAAAATATATATTATTTATTCTCATTTTTTTTTTTTTTTTTTTACGATACTAGTGATTGAACTCAGGGTCACTCGACCACTGAACCACATCCCCAGCAATATTTTGTATTTTATTTAAAGACAGGATCTCACTGAGTTGCTTAGCACCCCACTGTTGCCGAAGCTGGCTTTGAACCTGTGATCCTCCTGTCTCAGCCTCCCTAGCCCCTGGGATTACAGGAGGGCGCCCACCATGCCCAGCCTATTCTCATTACTTAATCTGTTCTTTGGGGAACATATTCGTAGTTCTTCTCTATTTTTCATTTTGACTACATGTATTTTAAATAGTAAATTTTGGTTTGTGAGTTGGGCCTTGGATTTGGATTCATTATATTATGCCCTTCTTGACATGAATTAAGAAGACTCTGGGTGTGTCTATATTGTTCTGGCTTTTGACTGGTGATAGTTGTGCAAAAGAAAAGGCAGTGTGGATATTTGTTTTAGGGGGAACCTTAGAGACTAGAAATCTACTTTTTTTCCATCTGATAGAGAAATCTTGTCTATAAAGTCTGTCCAGAGCCAACTTTCTATTTTTTAGAGTGTTTTCTATTAAATAGTTCTACTAAGAAACCTAGACAAGAGGAAAAGAAGAGTTGTAACTATGGTTTATGAACAGTTCATATTGAGTTAGATAAATAGTAGTTTAGCTGGGTCTGCATAGTGTATTTAAGTTCTGGAGGCAAGTGTTTCCTGCTTTTTAAAATTAGTGTTCTTGCTATTATAATTGAACAAAGTCTACTTTGAAGTACTAAATCAAATAAAATAAGAGTGGGGGATGGGATCTATTTGGTTTCTCTGTTTGAAAACAATCTGGTTGCAGAAAATAATGTCATCAAATCTGTGCCTTCTTCTCTTGTCTATGCTTTCCTCTGAAGTGCGCCTATGCTGGTGGCTGGAGGCTAAAGCTGCTGGCAGCTCCAACTTAATTTTCTTTTTTAAGAAGCATTTCTTTTACTGCTAGCAGAAAGTCTGGTAGGAGTTTTGATTGAACCCATCACTCATTTTGATCAGGGAGATGGGGTACTTTGGTTAGACTAAGTTAAGTTTGTAAGCCTGTGACAACCATAGTGAGTATACCATGTGGAATGGGGGAAGGCAGATATGTAATAGGTGTTGGGCAGGCAGATATGTAATAGGTGTTCAGTTGTATTACCTCTCATTACCTCTGGTTTTGGAATAGAAGAGGGAGGTAAAGAGCTTTCTTAATATATAAAAATTCTAACAAATACACATCATTCAGATTCCAGCTTCTATCCATTTTCCACTTTTTATTGTGTGCAAAGTCAGAGAGTAGCAATCTTTAACATTTTTTTCTTTCAAGGTTTCATTTGGTAATTTTCCTAAAGTGGGCAGGAAGAGATGGGAAATCAAGGTGTTTTATCCCCTCTAACTACTTTTGTGCCTGTTGTAATTCAAGTTGCTTTTCTTGTCCTCAGTATTGGATCTTTTTTAAGAGTAGCTTTTAATAAGAGTGATATAAATAAATTCATTCATTTATTCTTCAAACATTAATTGTGCACTATGTGCAAACATTGGGCTAGGTATTTGGATACAGAAATGCTAAGAAGCATTTCCTGATCACTACAAGCATATGTAAAATTAGAATAATCTCCTTACAAGAGAGATCCTTAATCACAAGCTTTTTAGTCATATCTACAGAGTTCCTTTTTCTATGTAAGGTGTCATATTCACAGGTTCTGGGTATTAGGGTGTTGATATTTTTGAAGGCCATTATTTTACCCACCACACTTCTCTTGTATATTTCTTGCACTTAGCTGACAAAATTCAATCCTGTACAAATCCAATATTTTCTCTTTCACTGAAGATCCATGTTCTGCTGAAGGGAATTCAAGACTAAATAGATAATATTAGACATTGATGATCACCAATCTCAAATGGATCTTTCATGTCCAAACTATTTTATTGCTTTTTATAAAATAGTTCTTCCATTTTTTTACTGTGATTGATGTTTCCCAATTTCCTTAAACCTCTGGTAAATTCTATGTTCCAGTATGTCTTCACTTTCTTTATTTTTAAGTTATTTTATTTTATTTGTTCTAATTTGTTATATACGACAACAGAATGCAGTTCAATTTATATTATACAAATAGAGCACAGTTTTTCATGTCTCTGGTTGTACACAAAGTAGAGTCACACCATTTGTGTTTTCATACATGTACTTAGGGTAATGGTGTCCGTCTCATGCCACCGTCTTTCCTGCCCCCATGCCTCCTCCCTTCCCCTTCCTCCCCTTTGCCCTATCTAAAGTTCATCTATTCCTCACATGTTGCCACCCCCCCATCTCTAATACGAATCTGCATCCTTATATCAGAGAAAACATTTGGCATTTTGTTTTTTGGATTTGGCTTACTTCACTTACCATGATATTCATTTATCTTGATTTTATTCTGTTTTAATTCTGAGTAATATTCCATTGTGTATATATACCACATTTTCTTTATCCATTCATCTACTGAAAAATATCTAGGTTGGTTCCACAATTTAGATATCGTGTATCATGCTGCTATAAACATTGATGTGGCTGTGTCCCTGTAGTATTCTGTTTTTAAGTCCTTTGGGTATAAACCAAAGAGTGTGATAGCTGCATCAGATGGTGGTTGCATTTCTAATTTTCCAAGGAATCTTTTTTTTTATTTTCATTTTTTTATTGATTGTTCAAAACATTACAGAACTCATGATATATCATCTTTCATACATTTGACTCAATTGGGTTTTGAACTCCCCAAATACAAATTGCAGACTCACTTCTGTTACATACTCACATTTTTACATAATGGCATATTAGTGACTGTTGTATTCTGCCACCTTTCCTATCCCCTACTATCCCCCCTCCCCTCCCCTCCCCTCCCCTCCCATCGTCCCACTCTACCTCCTCTGCTGTTGTTCAATTCACTCCCTTTTTTTCCCCCTCCCCCTTGCCCCTCATAACCTCTTATAATTTTGTGTATCACTGAAGGTCTCCTACCATTTCCATATGCTTTCCCTTCTCTCTCCCTTTCTCTCCCCCCATTCGTCTTAGTTTACTGTTAGTCTTTTCCTCATGCTCTTCCTTCCTGTTCTATTCTTAGTGGCTCCCTTTATATCAAAGAAGACATTTGACATTTGTTTTTTAGGGCTTGGCTAGCTTCATTTAGCATAATCTGCTCTAATGCCATCCATTTCCCTGCAAATTCTATGATTTTGTCATTTCTTAGTGCTGCATAATACTCCATTGTGTATAGCTGCCACAATTTTTTTATCCACTCATCTATTGAAGGGCATCTAGGTTGGTTCCACAGTCTAGCTATTGTGAATTGTTCTGCTATAATCATTGATGTGGCCGTATTCCTATAGTGCGCTCTTTTAAGGTCCTCAGGGAATAGTCCGGGAATAGCTGGGTCAAATGGTGGATCCATTCCCAGCTTTCCCAGGAATCTCCATACCGCTTTCCAAATTGGCCTCACCATTTTGCAGTCCCATTTTGCAGAGTGTGATAGCTGCATCAGATGGTGGTTTCATTTCTAATTTTCCAAGGAATCTTCATACTGCACCAATTTGCAGTCCCACCACCAATGTGTGTGTCTTTTTCTCCACACTCTCGCCAACACTTATTGTTGTTTGTATTCTTAATAGCTGCCATTCTGACTGGAGTGAGATGAAATCGTAGAGTGGTTTTGATTTGAATTTCATTAATTGCTAGAGATGTTGAACATTTTTTCAGGTATTTGTTGATTGATTGTATGTCCTGAGAAGTGTCTGTTCAGTTCCTCGGCCCATTTATTGATTGGGCTATTTATTTATTCATTCATTCATGTATTTATTTTGTGCTAATATATTTGAGTTCTTTGTGTTCTTTCTGATGTGCCTGTGGTAAAAATTTGCTCCCATTCTGTAGGCTCTCTATTCACTTCACTGATTGTTTCTTTTTCGGAGAAGAAGTTTTTCTGTTTGAATCCATTCCATTTATTGATTCTTGATTTTAATTCTTATGCTATAGGAGTCTTATTAAGGAAATTAGGGGCTAATCATGATGAAGATTTGGGCCTACCTGTATTAGGTGCAAGATCTCTGGTTTAATTCCTAGGTCCTTGATACACTTTTTGAGTTTTGTGTGTGGTGAAAGTTAGGGGACTAATTTCATTTTGTTGTATATGGATTTTCAGTTTTCCCAGCACCATTTGTTAAAGAGGATATCTCTTCTTTAATATATGTTTTTGGCTCCTTTGTCTAATATGAGATTCATTTATGTGGATTTGTTTCTATGTCCTCTATTCTGTACCATTGGTTTACTGGTGTGTTTTGGTGCCAATACCATGCTGTTTTTATTGCTTTGTAGTATAGATTAAGGTCTGGTATAGTGATGCCATCTGGTTCACTCTTCTTGCTAAGGATTGCTTTAGGTATTCTGGGTCTCTTATTTTTCCAGATGACTTTCATGACTGCTTTTTTGTATTTCGAATGTCTTGGACTTTGGTTGGGATTGCATTAAATCTGTATAGTACTTTTGGTAGAATGGTCATTTTGACAATATTAATTCTGCCTATCTGAGAACAAGGTAGATCTTTCCATCTTCTAAGGTCTTTAATTTCTTTTTTTAGCATTCTGTAGATTTCATTGTAGATGTCTTTCACCTCTTTCGTTGATTCCCAAGTAGTTTATTTTCTTTATGCTGTTGTAAATGGGGTAGTTTTCCTTGTTTCCCTTTCAGAGGATTTGTCACTGATATGCAGAAATGCTTTTCTATGGGTGTTGATTTTGTATCCTGCTACTTTGCTGAATTTATTTACTAGTTCTAGAAGTTTACTGGGGAATTTTTTGGGGTCTTCTAGGTATAGAATCATATCGTTGGCAAATAGTGTAAATTTGAGTTCTTCTTTACCTATCCGTATCCCTTTAATTTCTTTCATCTAATTGCTCTGGTCAGTGTTTCAAGAACTGTGTTAAATAGAAGTGGTGAAAGAGGGCATCCTTGTTTTGTTCCAGTTTTTTAGAGGGAATGATTTCAATTTTTCTCCATTTAGAATGATGTTGGCCTGGGGCTTAGCATGGATAGCTTTTACGATGATGAGATCTATTCCTGTTTCCCTGGTTTTTCTAGTGTTTTGAACATGAAGGGGTGCTATATTTTGTCAAAATCTTTTTCTGCATCTATTGATGATCATATGGTTCTTTCCTTTAAGTCTGTTGATGTGATGAGTTACATTTATTGATTTCTGTATGTTGAACCAACCATGCATCCCTGGAACGAACCCCACTTGATAGTGGTGTATTATCTTTTTGATATGTTTTTGTATTCAATTTGCCAGAATTTTATTTAGAAGTTTTGTATCCATGTTCATTGGAGACATTGGTGTGAAGTTTTCTTTTTTTGATGTGTCTTTGCCTGGTTTTGGAATCAGTATGATATTGGTCCCATAAAATGAGTTTGGTAATGCTGCCTCTTTTTCTATTTCCTAACAGAAATTGAAGAGTATTGGTATTAGTTCTTCTTTAAAGGTCTTGTAGAACTCTCCTGTATATCTATCCGGCCTTCTGCTTTTCTTGGTTGGTAGGCTTCTGATGGTGTCTTCTATTTTGTTGCTTGAAATTGATCTGTTTAAATTCTGCATATCATCCTGATTCAATTTGGGCAAATCATATGACTCTAGAAATTTGTCAATGCCTTTGAAATTTTGTATTTTATTGGAGTACAAGTTTTCAAAATAATTTCGAATTATCTTCTGTATTTCTGTTGTGTCTGTTGTGATAGTTCCTTTTTCATCATGGAAGTTAGTAATTTGAGTTTTCTCTCTCCTTATCTTTGCTAGCATGACTAAAGGTTTATCAATTTTATTTATTTTTTCAAAGAACCAACTTTTTGTTTTGTCAATTTCTTCAATTGTTTCTTTTGTTTCAGTTTCATTGATTTCAGCTTTGATTTTAATAATTTTCTGTTTTCTACTGATTTTGGTGTTAATTTGCTTTTCTTTTTCTAGGACTTTGAAATGTAATGTTAGGTCATTTAGTTGTTGACTTTTTCTTCTGTTAAGGAATGAATTCCATGCAATGAACTTTCCTCTTAGTACTGCCTTCATAGTGGCCCAGAGATTTTTAATATGTTGTATCAGTGTCTAACTTATCTCTAAGAATTTTTAAATCTCCTCTTCTGCAACCCACTCTTCATTCAATAGCATATTATTTAGTCTCCAGGTGTTGGAGTAGCTTTTATTTTTTATTTTATCATTGATTTCTAATTTCATTCCATTATGATTTCATAAGATGCTGGGTAGTATCTCTGCTTTTTTGTATTTGCTAAGAGTTGCTTTGTGGCATAATATATCGTCTATTTTAGAGAAGGATCCATGTGCTGCTGAGAAGAAAGTGTATTTACTGGTTGATGGATGAAATATTCTATATATGTCAGTTAAGTCTTAAGTTATTGATTATATTATTGAATTCTATAGTTTCTTTGTTCAGCTTTTGTCTGGAAGATCTATCCAATGGTGAAAGAGGTGTGTTAAAGTCACCCAAAATTATTGTGTTGTGGTCTGTTTGATTCTTGAACTTGAGAAGAGTTTGATTGATGAACATAGATGTTCTATTGTTTGGGGCACATATTTTTGAAATTGTTATGTCTTGTTGATGTGTGTGGTTCCCTTGAGCAGTATGAAATGTCCTTCTTTATCCAGTTTTGTTAACTTTGGCTTAAAGTTTACTTTATTTGATATAAGGATGGAAACCCCTTCTCGTTTCTGCAGTCCAAATGAGTGGTATGTTTTTCCCCAACCTTTCCCCTTCCGTCTATGAATATCTTTTCCTATGAGATGAGTCTTGGAGGCAGCATATTGTCATTTTTTTTTAAAAAAATAACCCAATCTGCCAGTCTACGTCTTTTGATTGGTGAGTTTGGCCATTAACATTCAGGGTTATTATTGAGACATGATTTGTATTCCCAGCCTTCATATTTGTTAATTTTTAGTATTTAACTTGACTTGGTTTCTCCTTTGATTAGTTTTTCATCTAGTGTAATACCTCCCTCTGCTGATTTTCATTATTGTTTTTCATTTCCTCCTCATGGAATATTAGGCCGAGGATGGTCTGTAGTGCAGGCTTTCTAGCTGTATATTCTTTTAACTTTTTTTTTTTTTTAATCATGGAAGATTTCTATTTCATTATTGAGTCTAAAGCTTAGTTTGCTGGATATAAGATTCTTGGTTGACATCTATTTTCTTTTAGAGCTTGATATATGTTGTTTCAGGATCTTTTTTTAGCTTTCAAGGTCTGGGTTGAAAATCTTCAGGTATCCTAATTGGTTGCCCCCTATATGTAATTTGTTTCCTTTCTCCTGTGGCCTTTAAGGTTCTCTCCTTATTCTGTATGCTAGGCATTTTCATTATAATGTGCCTTGGTGTGAATTTGTTGTGATTTTGTACATTTGGTGTCCTGTAAGCCTCTTGGTTTTCCAATTTATTCTTTATGTTTGGAAACATTTTTTATATTATTTCATTGTTTGTTCCTTTGGTTTGGAACTCTATGCCTTCCTCTATCCCATTTGTTCTTTTTATGTTATCCCATATTTCTTGAATGTTCTACTCATGATTTCTTATCATCTTCACTGTGTGTTCTACATTCTTTTCAAGATTATATATTTTGTGTTTTTTGTCTGGGATCCTGTCTTCCGAGTGGTCTAATCTGTTGGTGATACTTTCTATTAAGCCATTAATTTGGTGTATTGTTTCTTTGAT
Organism: Ictidomys tridecemlineatus; assembly: GCF_052094955.1. Lineage (NCBI taxonomy): Eukaryota > Metazoa > Chordata > Mammalia > Rodentia > Sciuridae > Ictidomys > Ictidomys tridecemlineatus. Next base: position 133,431,393 of record NC_135482.1, read on the forward strand.
TTCTGTTTTTGGTTTTTTTTTTTTTTTTTTTAGAACCTCTATCTCCTTATTGAAGTAATTCTTTTGCTTCCTGTGTTTCCTTATGTACCTCTTTATCGAAATGATCTTTTGCTGCCTATATTTGTTCTCTTATATCATCCTTTAATTCACAGAATATTTTAATTATGTACCTCCTGAACTACTTCTCTGTCATTTCTTCTGTTGTGCCAGCCATGGATTCTAGTAATGTAGTGTCTTGATTTGTTTGGGGTACTTTTTTTCCTTGTTTTTATTCATGTTGTTCCAGTGTCTTCCCTTCTAGCACTATGAATCCAAGACGTTACTGTTTTTACCCTATAGGCTTATAGCCCTTGCAGTGTTCTAATACTTCTCCTTTGAGGGGAAGAATAATGTTAACAGATCCCAGTACTAACAATATACAACCTTAAACCAAATAGTTGCTATTAAGACATTTACAATTTTGTCACAATATATGGAAATGGTGAGTTCAGTTATTATCTACAATATAAACAGTAGGTTTGCAAAAGGTTTTATAGTTTCTGATGGTGGACAAAGAACAGAGGGTGATCTGTAGGATGAGATGTTGAGAGGGTAGGAGGTGAGGATATAGAGTTATTAGATCTTAGGAAGTGTGAAAGGAATCTAAAGAAGATGGTTAGTAGCAGGAGAAGAGAGAGGAGGTGATTTTGGGGAGACAAGTAAGTGGGAAGATATTAGAGTACATAAAAGAAACACATAAATATTAAGAAAAATAAAAAAATGTAAAAATAGGAGATAAAAAAATAAACAAAACAATTGTAATATCCCATTTAGACATCCCAGTCCTTAGTATCCTAATTCATACAAAGTACTTGGTTTCACAAATGTTGGGGATGTGAGGGCGGGAGAAGAGAGAGCGAGAAAAAAACAAACAAAAATGTTGAAGGAAGAAACCAGGATTGTTCTGTTCAGAGATCAGTATCTTTCCTTCTCTTCTCATCCAACAGGTTGGGTTGTTTGTTATTTGCTGATATCTCCACCCTCAGAATGGTGAAGGTTACCAGGGTGGGAGGATTGGTCTTGGGTACAGGGCACCTGGAAGTGGGTTATGACACCATTGGCCCCAGATGGGAGACCCCACTGGGTCCAGAGACAGCCTACAGCCACAATGCTGCATGCCACAGAGCTGCATCTTTGAACATACTGCATCATATATCCCAAGGATTTCCTTTGGGGCCTGCTGGTGTGATGTAGGTGCCTGTTTTTTTTTTTTTTTTAATTATTTTTTTTAATCATCGGTAGGCCTCACAGTTCCTGGTCTCTAATTTAGTCTCTAAATTATATCTCACTCACCCTCTCCCTTTCTACTTCCTAATCGGGAATCTTTCTCTCTGGAGTTCTTGTGGGTTGTGCTCTGGGTGCTGTGTACCTGTCTTGGAGAGTTGTTTTGTATTGGGCAGTCCCTGTGCTGAGTTAGTGACTGTAGGGGAAGGAAGGAGTTGGGGACTATTTTTGGGGAGACAAGTAAGTGGGAAGATATTAGAGTACATAAAAGAAACACATAAATATTAAGAAAATCTGTCTAAAATCTGTCTACCTGCCTAGCCAGTGTTCCAAGCTGAGAGTTGCCTCAACTAAAAATGGCAACGAAGGTGCCCCACGATGGCTGCTTTCAGTGATGAAGTTTTGGGTTGAGGGGGGGGCCTAGGCGGTGGTGTTGGGCAATGTTTTCAGAAATGCAGCTATGTGGCATAAAGCATTGTGGCTGTGGGCTGTCCCTGGACTCAGTGTGGGCTCTGTGGGGTTGGCAGGGCTGGCCTGGGCCTGCCTGGGCTCCCAGAGGGTCAGCGGCTGTCTGTCTTCACTTTCTTACAAGAGAAATGAAATGAATAACACAAGAAGCTTCCTCACCATTCTGATAACAAATGTATTTATATGTTAGGTTAGGTTTCTTAACAACAGAGCTTGAGACAGGGATTTAAAGTACATACTTTTGAAAATTAACATAAATGCAAATACTATACCAGTCAAGCTTCAGAACATTTCCATCATCTTCAAGGATTTTCTCATGCTCTGCTGCATGCCATTCTTTCATGCAACCCTGGCTCTAACAACCACAGATACATTTTCTGTCACTGTAGATTAGTTCCCATTTTCGAGAATTTAATATTAATGTGATTATACAATTGTTCCCTTTTTTATATGACTTCTTTCCATAAATACAGTGTTTACATTATTGCCTATGTCAGTGGTTCATTCCTTTTTGTTTTGCTTACTAGTATCTCATTGTGTGGTTATATCACATTTTGTTGATCCAGTCACCTATTGTTGGACATTTTGGTGGTTTTTCTAGTTTTTGGCTATTGCAAAGTTGCTATGAACCTTTATGAACTAGTCTTAGTGTGGAAATATGTTTTTATTTTTTTTTAGATGATTACCAGGAGTGAAATATTTAGATGGAATTTCTTTTGAGGATTTGCAAGAAGGATTCATAACACTCAGAAGCAATTTATACTCATAGCTAAGTTTTATTACAACATAACCATTAGAAAAAAAGATATGTATTGATGTCTAAGAAGTTATGGCACAAGCTTCCTAGTTCGTCCTTGTCTGGGCATGTAGAATATGCTTTTGCTCTGGCAGTGAACTACAGTGAAATGTGTGGAAGCATAGTTGAGTCTTAGGAACTCAGACTTTTGTGGTTTTTGTCACTTAGACGTATTCTGCTAAGCAGGCAGCCATGGCAAGTGAAACTCAGGTTTCATCATCAGTTTTGATGTTTGTGCAAAGCAGTCTGACAGCCGGGAGTTATGTTCCATTGCTCTAGGTGTTTATAACAAAATCATCTATCACTACCATAAAAAAAGTTGAAACATCCACATTCCCAAAGGTTGTCCAAGAGTCAATCATAGTTTTCTTAGAAAAATACAGGACTAAGCAACCAAACCGGCAGTGTTAGTTCTTTCCTCACAGGTTGCATGGTAAATGTAGAAACTGAAAAACTGCTGAGTATGGTGGCACACGTCTGTAATCCCTGCCACTCAGGAGGCTGAGGCAAGAATATTACAAGTTCAAGTGAGCCTTGCAAACTCAGGGGACTCTATCTCAAAATTTTAAAAAAGCAGGGAGGTCTGGAGATATAGTATAATAGTCGGGTGCCCTTGGGTTCAATCCCTAGTACTGGGGGGGGGGGGAAACGAAACTGAAAAATCATTCCAAAATGGTGGTTCATTTTACAATCTCAAAGCAGTATATGACAAATCCAGTGGCTTCACAGTTTTGCAAAAACATGGTAATAGATTTTAAGATCTTAGTAATTATAGTTGACGTATAGGGGTTTCTCACTGTGGTTTTAGCTTTTCTTTAATGACTAATGACATGAACATCTCTTCATATGCTTGGCTATTTGTGAAATATCTGTTGAGATCTTGCTCCTCCTTTTATAATTGTCTTCTTGTAAAATTGTCAGAATTATATATCATAGATACAAGTACTTTGTCAGATATCTGTATTCCAAAACCTGTTCTGATTTGCTTTTTTCTTTCCTTATAGTACTTGAGAAAAACAAAAGTTTTATAAATCAAATTAGTTGATTTTTTTTCCTCCCTTATTATAATCCCTGTATTTTGTGTCCTAAGAAATCTTTGTCTATCCTAAGGTAAAGATTTTCTTCTTTACATTGCTCATGGAGAATTTATAGTTTTATCTAATATACTTAGGTTTGTGGTCTATCTCAAGTTAATTTTGGCTCTAAGTGTCCATGTTCATTTTTTTTTCCTTCACATTGATATTCAGTTGATTCAGCACCATTTGTTAAAGTTTCCAGTGAATTGTGTTGGCATTTTTATAAAAAATCAGTTTGCCATATTTGTTTGTGTCATTTTCTTGAATGTGGTTTGTTTAGTTGAGCTAGGTTTGTCTTTATATAATAAGTCTGGAAATCAGGTAGTATGTCTTTCAACTTTGGTTTCTTCCTAATTGCTTAGCTACTGCTATAGCTTAGATACTTAAATGCCCTCCAAAGACCCAGGTGTTAAAGGCTTGGTTCCCAGGGTGTTGCATATATATATGGTGAATTACATTTATTGATTTGTGTATACCAACCTTATATCCCTGGGATGAAACCCATTTGATGATGATGTGGTATCTTCTTGATGTGTCTTTGAATGTGGTTTGCTAATATTTTATTAAGGATTTTTGTATCTATGTTTATCAGAGATGTGGATCTGTAATTTTCTTTCTTTTGTCTGGTTTTGGTATCAGGATTATACCAGCTTTGTTGAATGTATTTGAGAGTATTTCTTCCCTTTCTATTTCATGGAATAATTTGAACAAGACTGTGTTCTCTAAAGGTGTGGTAGGGTTCTGCCGAGAATCCATCTGGTGTTGAGCTTTTCTTTTTTGGAAGGTTTTTAATTGTTGATTCAATTTTATTTGTGATATTGTCTATTGTATCTTCCTGTTTCAAATTGGGCAGGTCATATATATCTAGAAATTTGTTGACATCTTCTAGATTTTCCAGTTTATCAGAGTATACATTTTCAAAATAATATCTAATGATCTTCTGGATTTTAGAAGTGTCTGGTGATACTTCCTTTTTCATTTCTAATTTTGGTCTTATCTCTCTTTTGTTTGTTTGTGAAGGGTTTATCAATTTTGTTTATCTTTTCAAAGAACCAACATGTTGTTGCATTTATCCTTTGTAATTTTTTAATTCTCAATTTCATTAATTTTGGATTTGACCTTAATTATCTCCTGTCTTCTATTGATGTTGGCATTAGTTTGTTCTTCCTTTTCTAATGCCCTAGGCATAGCATTATTAAATTATCATTTTGGGATCTTTCTGGTTTTTGTTTTTTTTGTTTTTAGCATAGGCACTCAGTGCTATAAGGTTTTCTTAGAACTGCTTTTATACTATTCCATAGATTTTAATATGTTTTATTTCTGTTTTCATTTGTTTCTAAGAAATTGCTTGATTTCTTCTTTCATTTCTTCTATGTTCCGTTTGTTCTTTAAAAGAATATTTTTTAATCTCCATGTGTTTATGTGTTTTCTGTACTTTTATTTTTTATACATGCTTCCCAAGTCCTAGTATAGTACTTGGTTTCTGGTCCTGGTTCTTCTCATTCTTTAAAAACTCAGGGAAAGATTTCTGAATAACCCTGGTGTATTAACCACTTTCACCTCCATTTCCATGGAGTGAAGTTTTCTGTTACTTGGAAGTATGGTACAGCAGCAGGATCTCTACTCTGTGAACTTGTAGTGTCCCGATCACTTCCCACTTATTTTAGAGAAAGAGGGAGCAAGGAATAGCAGTAGTGTTAGCAACTGATGTATAGCCTTAAAATAAGTGTCTGCTATCTACTTTAACATCTATAACACTAATTACCACTTGGAGAGGTATTGTGGTCAGTAGTTGACATTAGCACTGGCAATAAATAACTGTGAACTAGAGCAGATGTTGAACAGCAGGTATCTACAGGTATCTACAATGTATCGTGTAGTCACAGCAACATGAATGGGGTAGGAATTACATAAACTATATAATTCTTTCACTTAGTGAAAATTACTGATCCTTAAGTGAAGAGAAAATAGAGTGGAAAGGCAAGAGAAGGTTTAAAATATTGAAAAAGTGAACAAGATGGAAACAGGAGAGAAGGTGGTATGATGGCTACAAAGGAGGAGGAATGACAAATAGCTAAAAGTAAACAAAGAGAGGAAGATGGGATGGGAAAATTTGGCTGTTAATAGATGTAGAAAGAGAAAGGGGAAATAAGAAGAACAAAACCCAAAGTATTAACAAGCAAATAACTCAAACCCATGTAAAATTTTACCCTTCCAAAAGTTAAACCAAGGCTAAATAATAAACACATGAAGAAAAAAGCAATTAAAATGAAAGAAAAATTATGTGTACTGTATTTTATTTTAATTTAATTTTCATAATGATTAATGATGCTAATCTCTTTTTATGAGCTTATTTTTGTTCTCTGTATCTTTGGTAATGATTCAAGTGTTTTGTCCACTTTCTAACTGGATTCTTTGTTTTTACTGTTGAGTTCCAGGCATTATGTATTCTGAGTACTAATTCTTTATTGGATATGTATTTGCAAATATTTTTTTCTTGTCTGTGACTTAATGCTATTATTTTAAAATGACATTTAAAATTGTTCATTCATTGTATATGGTTATATTACATGTTTTTATGTACTGATCTTGCGTCTTGTGACTTTGCCTAATCCACATATTACTTCTAGAAGCTTTTATTTTTATTTTATTTTTCTTTTTGAAGATTCCTTAAGATTTTCTACAAGTCTTCCAGAAATGAAGACTTTTTTTTTTTCTGGAAGATATTTTTTTCTTATTATGTTTTTTGTTTGTTTTTGTTTTCTTAGTTTATTGGTTAGTGTATCTCATACACGACTGAATTGAGTTACTGAGAGTAGTTTTGTTTGCTTTGTTCACAATCTTAGAAAAAGGCATCATTCAATCTGTTATGCTAGGTGTGGGTTTTTCCGTTACCCTTTATTAATTTGAAGAAATTCCCTTCTACTCCTAATGTATTTAGATAATTTATTTTGAATTGGTATTATATTTTTGTCAAATATTTTTCCATGTTTATTTGTAGAATTTTATGTTTTTTTACTCTATTTTGTTTGATGAGAAATTACACTAATTTCTTTTTCATTGTTGTATCAGCATTGTTCCTGTGTTATAAATACCAGTTGGTTATGATGTATTACTTTTTTATATATTGTTAAATTTGGGTTGTTGATATTTGCTTTCTTTCAATCTCTCAAAGATATGCTCACAGGTTACATGCCAGTTTAACTTTTTCTTGGTAGTTTTCTTAGAATATTTCTTATTTCCTTTTCCCAAAATTCTTTATGGAAGAAGAGCAAAATTTGGGGACCAAGTGTATTTTTACTTGAGTTTTCATTTTATTTACCTTACATATACTTCCTGGACATACTCTAATTGTTAGAACTTGAATTTGCAAAATATAACACTTTTCTGTATTTGTAATGTACATATTGATATCAAAAGTGTAGTGCTATCTATCTGATGAGTAAAATGCTGGGCATTTTTGTTTACATATTTAAACAAGTAAATTGTTTTATTTTAACAGATTACCAACCATGTGGTTTTTTAGCCTTTATACAAACTGATAGCTAAGAGAGAGTTTGAGAAACATAATTGCAGTTTTCTTGACATTAGTGTTATTTGAATGAGAATGAAATTAATGTGTTGATGAAAATTATATCTTGTTGAATCCTAATTTCTACATAAATCCCTATACTTTTGACAGAATTCAAAATGTAATGCAGCATTTTTAGTAGTTCATTGAGATGCTATAGCATGTTTGGTGTCCCTTAAAAAGGCATTAAATTGATGTTCTTTTATATGTTATTCCAGCAGTTAAACTTTGTTGACTTTATTCAATCATGGGGACCAAAGGATATTTTTGTTAAGTTCTTTGACCTTTTCCAGCCTTGTCAGTTTTGTTAATTGTTTTATTACTCGAAAAGTAGTGAAGGTAGTGGAAAGAGTACTAGAAGTTGAGTGAATAGACTTAATGTCTTTGTTATGTCACTTATATGACTTTTGCATGTCAGTTTAGTTTGTCTATTCTTTACATTTTTATTTAAAATGGAAATTAATGATTATAGAAAAGAATGTGATATTGAAATGTTCTATCTTGTATTTCAGTCTGAAAACTTGGAGAATACAGTAATCATACCAGATATCAAACTACATAGCAATCCTTCTGCTTTCAATATTTACTGTAATGTACGCCATTGCGTTCTGGAATGGCAAAAAAAGGAAACATCATTGGCAGCTGCATCTAAGAACTCTGTGCAGAGTGGAGAATCAGATAGTGATGAAGAGGAGGAATCCAAAGAACCCCCTATCAAGCTTCCAAAGGTAAGCCACTGCATTCTATTTAGATGCATTACTTGAGGGGTTCTGGCTATAATACACATATATATGTATGGTTAAAAGATTCAGCTTTTTATAAAATTAATTAATTTTTAAAATTTGTTCTAATTAATTATACATGATAGCAGAATGCATTGTACACAAATGGAGCACAAATTTTCATTTCTCTGATTGTATGAAATGTAGAGTTGTACCACATGTGCAGTCATATATGTACCTAGGGTAATGATGTTCATCTCATTCCACCGTCTTTCCTACCCCATACCCCTTCCCCTCCCCTTTGCCCAAAGTTACTTCATTACGCACCCCCACCCCCCAAAATGGGTCAGTATCCATTTATCAGAACATTCTGTCTCTGGTTTTGGGGGATTGGCTTACTTAGCATGATATTCTCCAGCTCTATCCATTTACCTGCAAATGCCATAATTTTATTCTCTTTTAATGCTGAGTATTATTCCATTGTGTATAAGTATCACAGTTTCTTTATCCATTTATCTGTTGAAGGGCATCTAAGTTGGTTCCACAGTTTAGCTATTATGAATTGAGCTGCTATGAACATTGATGTGGCTGCATCACTATAGTATTCTGATTTTAAGTCCTTTGGGTATAGACTGAGGAGTAAGATAGCTGGATCAAATGGTGGTTCCATTCCAGGTTTTCTAAGGAATCTTTATACTGCTTTCCATAGTGGTTGTGCCAATTTGCAATGCCACTAGCAATGTATGAGGGTACCCTTTTCTCCACATCCTTGTCAATACTTATTGTTGCTTGTATTCTTGATAATTGTCTAAAATGGTGATTTAAAAATAACCTGACTTATGGATAAGAGTAGGTTTGGAACAAACCAGGAAAACTACAACTTTCTAACTAGAGCTCCAAGAAAGTTAATAGTTGGTAACACAGTGGGGAGTACTTGGAAAGCCTAGGCAGGGAGACCAGTGGGCTGGTGGATGTTACAGGGACAATTATAAAGTACAGAAGCAGTACTGAGTGGAGATGCTGGCATAGAGGCACTCACTGCAGGTGGAAGTGGAGCTCTGAGGTGGTGGGCTGCCAGTAAGGTGAACACAAGAATAAGCACAAACTGCTGTAAGCCAAGAGCCATAGAAAGCTGAGAGAGTGCCCCAGCAGGGAGTGATCTCTAGTGCAGGTATATATTTTATTTTATTTTTTCCTGGTTGAGCAGCAGCTGAGCTGAAAGCTTTTTCCTTTTCCACCTAAGCTTATAATTGTACTCTTGCTATTCTGGCTCCCCTTGTCTAGGAAAATAATCAGTATCAATACCATTTTGATATTGTTCCCTATTACTAGATGCATATAAGGTACTCGGTGTTACAAAAACATGTATTTAATAGATAAACTATTCTTAATGAATTCTGATTAAGTATTTGTCTATTTTAAAACTAATATTATTTTATTCATAAAATAGTTTTTCAATATAATAAGTGCAATTACTATTTATAACAAAAGAATAGGTGAAAATATAAACACTTAAAAATGGTAGATTATGTGATTCCTGCATATTGCTATTTTCTAAATAGAGACATTTAAAAATGATTTCTGTCAAAAGTGTTCATATTTTGTCTTTTTTACCAAAATGATATTCTAAAAGTATGCCTGAAAACTTACTTCCTGATGTGTCTATATACATGAGATACAATGCAAGTGTTTTTTATTCCTTGGCACTAGCAGCACAGATGGAATCTGTGCTTCTGATCTGATTTCTCTTGCCCATTTCATGATAGATATTCCTTAGTATGCCTCTGTCCTCAATGATTCTGTCAGATTCTTCTAACCTAATTTTCAGCAGATGACTTGCTTTCTGTTTCACATAATAGTAAGATTTTGTGAACATTCTTGACTTCTTAATCAGCCATCTTCCAGTGTCCATATCTTCTGTTTCATGATCCTTTACTTTTTACCTGTCTCTAGTGTGTCATCTGCACCAATTCTAGCTTCTTTCTTTAATCCCTTTAAGTCTTTCCAGGTACAGATCTTGGTCTCTAATGATTATTTCTTATGCTTATTTAGGAGAGGTTTAGGAAAAAAATGTTAGGATGTAAGACTGCAGGACTTGTATGGTATTCTTTTGTAAGAATATGATTCTGTGTGTGGGCAGGTCACACTGTACTATGGTAATCAGTGTTTAAGTTCGCTACAGTATTGGATGGGGTGAAGTACAGAGAAATCTTTTGCAACAGAAATGCAGATGTTGAAAATAAACTGTGGTACGTATTAAAAAATACTGTATGACTAAGTGCAACTGATTCTTAGTTTTAAATCATCAGGATAAATGAATATTAAAGAAATAAAGTATCAGGCATTCTCAAAAAATTTTCAGCATGATAACAGAGCCAAAAGGGTATCTTTAAAAGAAAATTAAAAGCCCAAGTTCTTAATTTTTTTTAATATGGACACAATATCTTTATTTTATTTATTTATTTTTTATGTAGTGCTGAGAATCTAACCCAGTGCTTCACACATGCTGGACAAGTCTCTACCACTGAGCTGCAATCATAACCCCCAAAGCCCAAGTTTTTAATACTAAGTTTTTCCACCATGTACTGACCTGTTGGGAAACACAGTGTATTGCTTAGGAAAATGGGTTATGGAGCCAAAGTGTTTGTGTTCAAACACTCCCTATTAAAGTACGAGTTTTGTGGTTTGTAGTACTAAAGTACTAGGAAAGTGGTTTGACATATCTGTGCCTCAACTTTGTCATGTATAAAATATGACTATTATTTACTCATAGGGTTGTAGTGAAGATTACATGAATTAATGGATGTTGAGTGCTTGAGAGAATAAGTACCTGGCAAATAGTAAGTGCTTAATAAATAACAGCTATAGTTAAAGATGTCAGGTTGGGACAAATGATTTTCAGTTGCTTCCCAATGAACCCTGTAATTTATTAAGAAATAGTTACTATTTCAAGAAATTAAGCTTGGAGAGAATCAGTGTGTTCATATAATCAATGAGATACAAAGAGAGAAGTGAGCTCTCTCTGCTGTGGCAGCCAGCATGCTGCCTGGGTAAGGAGTGAAACTTTGAGGTGATGTTTTTTGGCAGCCCTTTACATTACTTGAGGGATTATGGTTTAAATTAATAGGAAATTGAGGGCAGGCAAGAAATACTGGCATTTTTCTTTTCCTTTTGACTATTTCTTTCACTCCAAATGCTGCTTATCTCAGTTTTTTCCTCTTCCATTCTTTTCTTTTCCTTCTCTCCTGAGATTTTTCTTCCTCCTCCCTTTTTTTTCCTCACGTGGTTAAATGCAGGTTTTATTTGTTGTTGAAATGTCATTATAATACAGTTTTATTTTTCCCCTTAAATTTTATTTGTTTTAATTAGTTATGCATGACAGAATGTATTCTGACACATCATACATAAATGGAGTATAACTTCTCATTCTTCTGGTTGTACATGATGTAGAATCACACGGGTCATGTAATCATATATGCACAGAGGGTGATAATGTCGGATTCATTATACTATCCTTCCTACCCGCATACCCGCTCCTCTCCTTTTACTAACTTCCGTCTAATCCAAAGTACCTCTATTTTTCCCTAGAGCACCCCACCTCTCCCCTTGTGAATTAGCATCTGCATATCAGAGAAAATATTTGGCCTTTTTTTTGGGGGGGGGATTGGCTTATTTTGCTTGGTATGATATTCTTCAACTCTATCCATTTACCTGAAAATGCCATAATTCCATTCTTCTTTAAGACTGAGTAATATTCCATTGTGTATATATGCCACATTTTCTTTTTCCATTCAGCATCACTAGTAATTAGAGAAATGCAAATAAGAACTACTCTAAGATTTCATGTCACTCCAGGAATAGTGGCAATTATCAAGAGTACAAGCAATAATAATTGTTGACAAGAATGTGGGGAAAAGTATACACTCGTACATTGCTGGTAGAACTGCAAATTGGTGCAACCATTATGGAAAGCAATATGGAGATTCCTTAGAAAACTTGGAGTGGAACCATCATTTGCCCCAGTTATCCCACTTCTTGGTTTATACCCAAAGTACTTAAAAGAAGCTAGATCATGCAGGGCCTTAGGTGTCACATGACCAGTTTAGTTGTCTTATGAATAGAAATACTACAGTGACACAGCCGTATCAGTGTTTATAGCAGCTCCCCCTTTCTTTTAAAAGTTAAACTGAATTTGACTGTTATTAGATTTTGTCATTTATTTTTGCATCTTATGAGTCAGTGCTCATTGATGTTCTAAAAAAAGATTTTTTACCTTTGCCGTATTCATTCCATGTTGAGTTTTTTTTATCTATCTCAAACTTTCACTGATAAATCAGATCCTCTAAAGCTTTCTAAATTTTATGGCTGCATAATATTTTGATAGTAATATTTAAGAGTCATACTTCTAACACTGAACAGATTTGAAGGTAGTCCTACTACATATTTTTTAAAAAGATGTAGATTCACATATACTTATTTATTTAGTTTGTACTTCAGTAAATTTTATGTGTGTATATATGTGTGTTTGTAGCTAGCATTATATTAGGCCTTGAGAACAAATGGATCAGACACAATCTCTGCTCTCAAGAAAGTGTTCTCTAGTAGGTATAATAAGCAAATCAATAACTGTCCTTTCGACCTTTAATGATTGATAGGTATAGCGGAACACATGGGAATGAGGATGCAGCACTGGCTAAGATAGGGATAGAGGCTGAGAGCAGGAGCTAGATCATGCAGGGCCTTAGGTGTCACATGACCAGTTTAGTTATCTTATGAATAGAAAGCATTGAAGATCATAAGCCAAGGAGTCTTATTAGACTTGTATTTCAGCAGTGTTATTCAGGTGCTAGCAAGGCACATGCACTTGGCTGGGATAATCATGCAGTTTAGGTCTGAGTATTCGGATTTTAAGGTGGATGTTAGGTGTTCAGTGTGTACTATGTGGGGCTCAAGCTCAAAGGAAAGTTGCCAGCTAGAGATATCAATTTGGGAGTTATCTCTGTGTGAGCACAAGTAGAAGCAATTCTGTGAGGTGGGAGGTGTAGGGTCAAGAATATTTTATTTATTTATTTTTTATTTTATTAGTTATTGATGGATATTTATTTATTTGCTTATATGCAGTGCTGAGGATTGAACCCGGTGACTTACATATGCCATACAAATGTTCTACCTTTGAGCCACAACCCCAGCCCCTCAAGAATATTTTAGAAAAAAACAAATTAGGTTTGAAAAGTTGAAAGAATGAGTTTTCCTCCAGGTATGAAGAGAAGAAGATGATAGTACTTGTAGATAAATTTGTGTTAGAAGATAAGAACTTAAACATTTCATAATCCCAAGAAGCAGAATTCTTCTTCTCCTTCTCTTTCACCTTCCTTCTTCCTCTTCCTCTATTTGTTTTTTCCTTCTCCTCTTTACCTCTTCCCTTGTAGATTGTATTTTTATTGTTTGTAAATATTATTTCTACTAAATATTGCTTTAAATGAATAATTTCAAGAGGCATTATGCTTATAATATTTAAATATACATATATAAGTTGTAGTTGGACACAATACTTTTATTTTTCTTAATTTATTTTTATGTGGTGCTGAAGATCAAACCCAGCACCTCGCACTTGCTAGGCAAGTACTCTGCCACTGAGCCACAACCCCAGTCCTGCTTACTCTATTGTGATATATAAACCTACTTTTGACTCTGTTTTAAGCCTTATAAAAATATTCTATAAATGTTAGAACTGACTCTAGGGCTTTTCAATAATAGAATAATGTGTGGTTTATAGTGGCAAAGAATTATTATTAAATCTAAAAGTGATGTAACCAAGCTTTTATGATTTCACTTACCAGAGAATGAAAGGTCACCTTTGGAAATACATTATTTGTGGAGAGCACAGTAGAATGTTGAAAGCTCATTACGGCATTTGTCTTTGGCTGAGTATATTTTGATCCCACTTTTCCTAGCATTGGTGTTAAATTGGCTATATTAGGTAGTTATTTAAGCTTTGTTCCTTCATCTTTCAAGTATAAGAGATAGCCTTCAAAATTTAATTATTTGAAAATAACAGTAAAGGCAAAATTCAGTAAATTTCCCAAAGGCTATTTTTCTAAGAGAAGTGGAAACCCATGTTTTAGGTGGTTTATCATCGAAAATATTAAAGCTTAGTGTATCTTATCATTATACTTAATTATTCTTTTTAAAAGTTACATATGTTTTGCTAATTATAAAGTCATTGTGTAATCATTCTAGACAGTGTGGAAAATGCAGAATTTTTTTAAATGAAAAGACATGGAAATTACAAATAATTTCTGAAATGTTATTAACCCCAAAATACTCAAAGGAAACATTTTTTTTTTTGCCTCTTTTTTTCTGTGCACAGTTGAAATGCATTTATTTTGGGGCTGGGGTTGTAGCTCAGTGGTAGAGCACTTGCCTAGCATTTGTGAGAAACTGAGTTCCATTCTCAGCACCACATAAAAATAAATAAAAGAAAAAATTTTAAATGCATTTATTTCTACCAGATGAACTCATTCTGTATCTGCAATATTTTTGTTCTGTATATTCTTCCTAGAATTGAGGGAGGAGGAAGTATAATTTGATTTCAGCCATTTAGATGGACTTCGAAGTGTGAAGTTCAATTTCAGAATTTTTACTTTTAAAATAAAATACTCTATACTCAGCCATACTGCTGCAGATAAATACTTTAAAGAGCAACTCTATTCAATAATTCAGAGCTAAATATTAATTTTTAATGATTGGAAAACTTGAGGTTGTTTTTTTTTATATTGCCATTTATCAGATACCTATCAGTATTTGTTTTCCTGTTTATAATAAGCCTGCAGTGAACCAAGGTATGGATAATTAGTGATAGTGTTTAATCTAGACAGATGGAGAATTCTCTGCCATGGTCCTTGGGCCTGAAGTCTTGTGGGTATTGCTCACTATCTTTCTCTTTCCTATGTGAGTTACCTATCATCATGCATTTGTTATCAATACTTAAATTTACGAGAGGGACAAATCAGGAATCTGTTTGATGAGCAGTCTTAACTGTTTTTGGCAAGTTTCAATAATTTCTGTTAACATGGGAAACTTATTTATACAGATAAAACTTAGTAAAAAGTGTGATCAATTAAGAATCTTCTTAGATTTATGAAAAGTCATAGTAGTAAAATAAGGAATCTTAAAGAATGATAGAATGTAGAGTCTCACACTAGCTTGGTAATAGAGCCCCCATGTTTTATACTTTATAGAGTTTTTTTTTCTCCTGTATTTCTTGTATTACAAAAGCAGATGGAAATCTTAGTGTGTTTTCATTTTTTAGTCCATTCTAGGAAAATAAACTGTATCAAGTGGAATTTTTCTCAGTTAATAGATTTAATCAATTGAAATTCTATGCAGACACTTGTGGAATCTTAGTTGTAATCAAGCCTGCTAGGATTTTAGATAACCTCTCTAAAACAATTCTACTAGTTGGGTTTATCTTCTTCAGAAACCTTGCAAATGATAATTAGAACAGTTAACATGCCTACAACTGATTTGATTTTATCTGGAAAATATATTTCTGACTTGCAGCGCTTTTTAACACGCAAAATGAGTGGGTGATTAAATAAATCACTATTTATGTTGGGCCCACCATGTGCCAGTTTTAATTGAGCAATGGAAACAAATAGTAATACTTTAATATAAAAAGTGCTTTAATAGAAGTCTGGGATAGGTAAGAATTATGTACATGTTTTATTTATCCTATTAGATTATAAACTCTTAGAAGACAAGAGCCCAAATATAGCTTCATATCTTCTATAGTGAGCTTCAGAAAATAAGTGCTTATATATATGAACTAGTGTAAAAATCTCAACAGAGAAAATATTCTTCCACCATTATGTCCAACATACTTTATTTTGGGGCATTTATACAAATCACTCTCATTTTAACTATTTTTGTTTCTTGCTTCTGTAAATAAGTATTATTCTCAAAATGTTGACATTGATTGAGAAATAGAATTTCATTGTCTATTGTTTCATCAGTCCTCTGAAGGTATATCCTTATACTACTAAATTACAATTTTCTCTTTAGTTATAGATTTATCTGTTTTGCTAAATAGAGTCATATTTTTCTTGGTCCCAAAGAGGACTATTATAATTAAATAAAAGTATCAGGGATATTTTTGGCTAAGGAGTTTTCAGTTTTTTTGATGATAATTTTCAAGAATAAGGGATGCTACCTATAAATAATAATATGTCATTATATTATTATAGGAAGGGCTAAGATGAAAGATTAAAATTTTTTTGGCTGTATGTTGTTTATATTTATGGGTATAAGTAACAGTTAACCTGACTTAACAAAAAAAGCCCTGAGTTTTATTTGGGTACAACCAAATGAACTTTGTAAATTAATAAAGTTTATTTCTTCTGAGTGATATATTCTGCTCTCCAGTTCACTGTTACAGTTGTTTTCATGCTGTGATATTATGGCTTCATGATACTAAAACTGTTTTTTAAACAGTGCCACTTGTTTTTAGCTGTCTCATAACCAGATAGTTTTTCAAAATCTTCACATTAAATACACTAGGTTTTTTTTTTTTTCCTCTAAATGTGTTGTTTTTGCTTTGCCTTTTAAATATCAAAACAGTTTTTCATTGGGTGTAGAAGTAACTTGTACCAACTAGACTGTGTGGAAAGTGGCATTAGCTTACATGTTATAAAGTGTAATTTCTTTTTATCTTAAATAGATTATTGAAGTTGGACTTTGTGAAGTTTTTGAATTGATCAAGGAGACACGATTTTCTCACCCATCCCTGTGTCTGAGGAGTCTCCAAGCCCTGCTGAATGTGCTTCAGGGACAGCAGCCAGAGGGCCTGCAGTCAGAGCCACCTGAAGTCCTGGGTAAGAGCCAATTTAACTATTTTTTTTCCTACTTTTATATAAAATATTTAATTTTTAAAACAGAGTGTTCATTCCACATAAATATCTTCAATTTTAGGTTAGCTGTTATGGTCAGCAGAATTATCAGGTGTGACTATTAATAACTTAGATACTCTCACTTATAGGAAAATGACTCACCATATTAAAATTTCAGAACTTGAATACTGTGGCTATTTTGCTAAATTTCAAATATTTCTTTACTTTCTGTAATGTGGTTTTATTATAAGTTGTTAGTACTCCAGTATTCAAATAAAAGCAAAATAATTTTTCTTTCATTCATTTTTTTTCTTCCCAACAAAATTCTGCCCCCAAATAAAATGATCATCTGACATCAACTCATTTTATAATAGTAAAATGGTAAATTACCCTCTCTAAAATGTGCTTACTATTATCAAACTATGTTTCCCACATCCTGTTTTGAAATGTAGATTCACAAATCAGAGAGCACAGGGTTAACTGGTTTTAGAACTGGAACAATTTTCATTCTGTAACAGTTGTTCCAATTTAAGCCTCCAATCAAAAGATTAAACAGGGCTGGGGCTGTAGCTCAGTGATGGAGTGCTTACCTTGAAAGTGTGGGGCACCGAGTTTGATCCTTAGCACCACATAAAAATAAATAAAGATATTGTGTCCATCTACAACTAAAAAATACATTCTAAAAGATTAAACAATTAAAACAAAATGGTTAATTGGCACAACTTTGATTTGATTTACAGTGTGCTCCTGTAACATGGCCTCTATCTGATTGTGTACTGAAATAGCCCGGATATAAATTTTCAGGTTTTGCTATGTTTCACTGAAATTATGGTTTAAGAGTTATAGTTCATTGCACAAATATTTCCTAATTATAGTAATGATGGGGTAAAAGCAAAACAAAAATTCCTGGAAACTAGAAGTACTTTACAAATCTTAAAATCACCATTAACTTAAATTAGTTTTATTAAACCTTTGGCCAAAATGGCTAACATTTCACCTTCTATAACTTTACTTGTTACTAAAAAAGTAAAGAAAAAGAAAATAAAACAGTTTCTAAAAAAAATGGGCATTTCTTTTGTATTCATTATAAATAAAAATATATTTGTGTTGTGGAGAAAGCTTGTGACTTATTACTAGTTTTCACTGAGTAAAAATATTGGTTTTTCCTTAAAGTGAGTTTAAATTTTATGGATGCTTGCCAGAGACCTAGGCTCAACATATAATACTATAAGCAAGATAGGAACTTTGACTGTCTTCACACAAGAGTGTTAAGGAATAGAAATATGGATGGAAGCATAATTTTTAATGGGCTTATTTCTTTAATACTAACTATGGGCCCCAGTCTAGAATTTCTAGATCCTTCAGGTAGTATAGGAAAGTTGTCACAATTACTAAAGCTGCAATTCTCAATTATTAGCATGCGTCTGAGTCATCAGTGCCCTACCTGTGGAGTTTCTCACTCAGTAGAATTGGAACAGGCCCCAAGAATTTGTATTTGGAATAAGTTTATGATGTTGGTCTGAGGACTACACTATTAGTTTGGAGTAGAATTTGGTTCTTTTTTTCCTCTACATGGCTATTTAGATTTTTATTAGACACACATGTTGAGAACCTAATTGTATGAACTTAATTACATGTCATATTTTTCTCTTGTTTTTTGTTCACTTGGGATACTTTAGTTTTTGTGTTGATTTTGTTGTTTTGTGTTGGTGGGGAAGGGGATTTTTAAAAATACCACCACTCCATCTTCCCACACATGCAGTTATTAAAATGTTCTTATCCTTTGATAGGTTGGTGATTGTTATAGTAGCATCAGTGATAATAATAATATTGTGGTATTTGACGTAACAGCATTTTACTGAAGATTTGATTTATTTTAAGAATAATGTGCTATTCTAGTCTGGTCTGTTCTTTTTCTCTTGAACCCAGAAGTACCCTATCACTGAGCTACATTCCTCCCTAGCACTTAATCTTGCTAAGTTGCTAAGGCTGGCTCTTCAAACTTGTGATCCTCCTCACTTAGCTTCCTGCATCACTGGTACTACAGGCTTGCCTACTGAGCCTGGCCTTGCACTGATTTTTCTTAACTCTGTCAGTCATTAAATAATTGAAGTATTTAAAATAACCACTAAACCCATGAAATCATCTTTCGTACTTTGAACACCCTGCTAATCATTTCTTTCCTCTTGGGTCTTCTACCATTCTGTTGTCTCCCATACACTTTTTTTTTTTATTCTTTACCTAAATACTTTCTTTTCTTTATTCTTTTTAAAGTAGATCGTGTTCTTAATACTAGTTTTTGAAATTATAACACATACTAATCATCTTCTATCTATTAAGACTTTCACCCTATTTATTTTTTCATTTTTATTTCCTTGTTAGCAGTTTCAAATAGTGCTATACTATCTTTGGTCTTCTCTCTTTTCTGTGCTTGCTTCTGATCTCACCACTTCATATTAATTTTATTTAACCAGCTCCAAGATATAAGTAGTAATTTATTTTTTTTTTTTACTACTAAACTTCTATTAAAAACTTGCCTCTGCTTTTTTTCTTTGATCTCATACCACAATCACATTAATTACCTTGACCCCCACCCCTTATTTGGTTAGTTTCATTGTTCATGAAAATTTATGTACATTTATGATACTCTTTTTGATTTTATTATTTTTTTAAAATACACGACAACAGTGGAATGCATTACAATCCTTATTACACATATAGAGCACAATTTTTCGTATCTCTCTCTCTATAGTATCCTCACGTCAATTTATGCCAATTTATAATGATACATGTGCTTTTTTTGGCATTGCAATTCTTAATACACATATATACCACAATTTTTCATATCTCTGTTTGTATATAAGGTAATAATGTTAGAGTATCTTGAATATCTTGAGAATTCAGTGTATACTAAGATTCTTTGAAAACGAATTTTTATTTTTAAAACATAATAAAAAACATTCCCTTATATCTATCTTTTTGTTCAAGGTCAGGATATGTGTTCTGAAGTATTCACTTAAATGTGTAATAGTACTTTCAATCTGACTAAGAGTGTTTGATACCACTGCTGTTACTATGGAGTTTAGCATTAGAGATTTTGACACATGTATAATTAGAAATGTGGCTAAATAGAATAGAGGAAAGAAGAGGGAGTTCTGAGATTCATTTTTGCAGAAGGTATGACATTTGAGATTTGGAGAATGAATAGGAAGGGACAAACTAGGTTATAAATATACCAGACAGAAAGGACAGTATGTAGTCAGGCTGAGACAGAAAGAATCACTGAAGAAATACCAATATGACTAGAATTTGGAAAATAAAAGGAGGGAGGGTCATTTTATCTTTTTATTTTGAGATAGAGTCTCCCTAAGTTGCTTAGGGCCTCACCAGGTTTCTGAGGCTGTCTTTCAACTTAGAATCTTCCAATCCCGAGTCACTGGGATGACAGGCATCCACACCACACCCAGCTAAAATAGGAAAGGTCCTGTGGTGGAGGAGGCAAGGACATGTGGACCTTTACAGGCCATGTTAAGAAGATTGATTATGGTGCTAGGAGGAATGGAGAGTCATTGTCCATCTCATTACATTTTTAAAAATCTATTTATTTTATAGCACTTATTTGCCTAAATTATTGATGATTTTCTTCTATTTGAATTTTAACTTTTTTGAGGGTAGAGATGTTCTTTGTCTTATTTGCTAGTGTACTATTCTGACCTAGAGTAGTTCTTAGACAGCAGAAAGAGTTCATTAAATTTTTGCTGAATAATTAAAAGATGGAATAGCTGAGGATAATGGTAGGAGAAAGGATGGGCAAATAGAGGAGATATATATTAAAGGCTAGAGAGAAGGAAGTATACTTGAGGGGAAAGATGGATAGGTTGGAAACAGACAAGTGAAGGGAGGGAGGAGGAATGGGGAGAAGGGAAGAAAAGGGAAAATAATTCCCTTTTCTTCAAAGGAGTGAGTGGATTTTAGGCTGACAGATTTTTGGTTTGAAAAATCTCTCCAGCTGTAAGTGGGAAAAGTGAATGGTAGAAGAGAATTTGTGAATGTTTTTTGGTAGTCTAGTTAAGAGATAGTGATAGCATTGGTTGAATTAATGGATCAAGATAGAGAGAGGTAGAGGAATTAATTAGAAAATAAATAAATAGGGCCTTATTTGAGATTTGATATGAAAAATGATTGGTAGAGGACACTTAAATTCCTGTGAGTTACCAAGTAAACCACAGGTGGCCTTTCAGTCCTTCCTACTGAGGAAGTACCCAGATGTCTTGATTTAATCTTGGATGGAGTTGTTCAGGAGTTTTGTGAAGAGACCTCTGCTGGTCATAAGAACATTCTTGTATTAGTTCTCCATCTTTGTTACTGCCTAGCTTTATGATTTAGGAAAGTCTTTTAACTTCTTTGTGTCTCAGTTTCATTTCCTTGGAGGTTTTTCTAGGATATAAGTGAATTATATACCCCTTCTATTAGTGTAACCTGCTGTTATATTAATGATAAAGCATTTTTATATTAAAATTTATAGTATGTATTTTGTGGATTCTGTTGTTGTTTTGCAAGTATAGACGTAATTTTCTAGACACTTAACAATTTAAGAAACTCATACTCCTCCCAATATAAAGGGTAAAAACAAATGCAGTGAGTAGTCTATTACTTGATTGGATGAGTTTCTTAAATATGTGAATGCCTGCAGACAAGTTTGTTTTTTATGATCTTAGACAGATTTCATTTCTTCATTTGTAAAAATGAGGCAGTGAACCAAAAATGTTCTCTAAGACCCTTGTTACATAAATGTCTTAACTTATGGGGGAAAGGGAGTAAATAGAAAGAAACTAATGCAAAGTAAGTATTCTAGCTACCTTAAATTTTGTGTTTAGAGAGACAGGGTATAAATAAATAAATATACCATATAATGTTTTATATGTCAGATGAATGTAATTGAATCCAATTATTTTATCCGCAGAGTCTCTTTTCCAGCTCCTTTTGGAAATCACTGTTCGGAGTACTGGGATGAATGACAGCACAGGACAGTCCCTGACAGCACTTTCCTGTGCTTGCCTCTTTAGTCTAGTGGCTTCTTGGGGAGAAACAGGAAGGACACTTCAGGCCATCTCTGCTATCCTCACTAACAATGGTAGTCATGCTTGCCAAACTATTCAGGTATTTTATGTTTATAGCTGCTTAGACATTTTATAAGATGCTACATTGCAGTTTTATCTCTGTTCCTGTCAATAGGAATTTTGTGATTTTTCTCATTCATTATATAAGAGTTTGATCTTTCCAAGATTGATATATAAACAATCTACAGTATTTGAGTGAAACTACATGTGTGTTTGACTCTGTAGCATTAAAGATAATAAAATGAGTTTTGGCAAAATTCTTGAATCTAGAACTTAGTTTTGTATAAGCACTATGACCTTATCTTTCTTTGCATTGTCTCTGCCTTCCCCTTATATTTCATCTGGCTCTGAATTTTCAAGCATAGAATTCTTTCATAGTTTTAAATATCTTTTTTATATTGAAAGAAAAAGATGTGCCATCAATCTGCTATATTTTTATTGATTATGATTTGTCATAAGTTGATTTGTTTCTGATTTACTTCAGCTATGCATCTAACATTTTGAACTTTTAATATCTAGGATAAATAAATAAACTTTTCATCATTATTAGTAGTGGGAAAAACAGTCCTCTCTATAGGCAAACTTGATTTAATTCCTTCAGATGGTTCTTAAAATTGAGAAATAAGTTGTAATTTTAAGACCCAGTTATCTGCTTTTCTCAGGCCCCTTGGACAACTGCCACGATGGGCAGAAGAGCTCCCTCAAAACTCTTAGCATTGTTCTTTATTATTTCACCCCTTTCCTTCTGCCACCTTCATTCACAAAACTTTCTTGGCCTGTGTGTTGATCAAGAGAAGTCTTTCATTGGAATGTGTAACTCAGTAACATCTCAAATTGTTTGTACACCCAAATGTATATTACCTGTTCCAAAAATCTTAACAGAGTGTTTAAAGTAGGGTAAGGTGGTAATGTACTGCAAATTGCCTTATTAAAAGGCCTCTAAGAAATCCTTTATTTGAGGTATGAACTGCAGATATCAGAGACCTCCTACAGAGAAAACACTATTGCACTTGAGTTTACAAATAAAAAAAAAGGAAAAAAGGAAAAAGAACACCACCATTGAGAGAAGAACCTAATACAGTAGAATCAATCCTTCCAAGTTTTTAAATGTTGAAATTATTTTATATTTAAGAGAAAATATTTAAATTATGACTAAGGAATGAGAATATAAAGAGTAGTCAGGTTGAACTTTTGGAAATGAAAAATAATTACAAGTAGATAATTAAGGGATGAGTTAACTAGTAGATAATACAGTTGAAGATTAGAAAATAGCAGATTAGAAATAGCAGATTAGAAGATTAAAGAGAAAGAAATTGTCCAGAATGCAGAACAGAAATATAGAGAAAATATGAAAGATGAAATAAGAAATGTGAAAAGAATGAGACAGTTTACTGTATTAATACAATCTGAGCTCCATAAGGCAATGATAAATTTATGGAGATAAAGAACTTGAAATAATGGTCAGCATTTACAGAATTGGTAAAAGACATAGAATACTAGATTAAAGAAGTCTGCTTTGCTTGAAATTTGCTTCTTGTTGATGACCGTTTTGTTTGTACTTTCTATTAGCATGCCATACATGATCATTCTGACCAATTCATTTTCTTAGGAATAATATGTATACAAAATATCTTTTATTTTGTCCTTTTTGTGTTTGGAACATTTTAAAATGTGTTTTTCTTTTTCTTTTGAATAGGTGCCAACTATACTAAATTCGCTACAGAGAAGTGTACAGGCTGTTTTGGTGGGAAAAATTCAAATTCAGGACTGGTTCAGTAATGGCATTAAGAAAGCAGCTTTAATGCACAAGTGGCCATTAAAAGAAATATCTGTTGATGAGGATGACCAGTGTCTACTTCAGAATGATGGATTTTTTCTTTATCTCTTATGCAAGGATGGATTATACAAAATAGGCTCTGGATACAGTGGAACAGTTAGGGTAATGCGATTCTCTACAGTTCTTGATCATAGAGTTATAACTGTACTGAATTGGATTCTGTTTGTTTCTGGCTTCATTTGTAGAGTACTGTTCTGATTTTAATGTTACAATTTTTCTTTGATAGCTATAACTAAAACATATGCCTTAAATTGCATTCATTCACTTGTATTTGTATTCATTCATTCCATTGATTATTGACTATGAAACTATAAATAACTAACTTTTGTTATTTTGCAGGGCCATATATATAATTCTACATCCCGCATCAGAAACAGGAGAGAAAAAAAGTCTTGGTTAGGGTATGCTCAGGTAGGAGAATATCCTCAATGAACCAAACTGTCCTTATCTTTTAAAACATGGAGGTCATACTTGCTAAATCAATTTTTAAAAATCCTCTGTTTAAACGGAAATGGTGTATTTTTAATAATCTGGCTATAACAGTGGTATAGGGTAATGTAAAGAATATTGGCTTAGAATTCATAAGAGGTTTAATTTTAGGTTATGTCCTGCTTCTTAATAATTGTGCAACTGGGGGCAGTTAACTCATTTGGTCCTGTGCTGTTCAGCTGTTAAAAGGTAATAAAATATCTTCGTTGGAGTTCTTGCTTAAGTGAGAATCTGAGTAAAAATCAAGGCCTTTTTTATCATTAGCAAATCTAAATTGAGAATGCATATGTGACCTGAGGTCAGATTAAGGCTTCTTGTCAAAAACTTTTCCATTCTAAATCTAGATCCACTATGCTAGGAACCAGAGTTTGGTCTGCCCAGTGAACAACCAACTGCATAAGGATCATGCAAAGAATCATCCTTTCCTAATGCCATGACCCCATTCCCTGACAGAGACAGATGGTTATGTCTCATTAGATCAGCAGTCAGATATATTCTTTTCCTACCATAGAGAAAAGCAAATTGAAAGATGGACAAAAGGGGTCAGAAATATTTATTTCCCGACTGTACCCTCTTAAGAGACATGTTCCCTTATAGAAGGATGAAGAATAAAAATTTCTCTGTAACTCCTGCCTCGCTGAGCTCACAAGTTCTATTACCAGCATGAAAAGATAAAAGATACTTGAAAGTGTTTTGAAAACTAAAGAAATTATTATTGTTGTTATATTATGAAACATCCTGCCATAGCAACTATTGGGAATATTTTGAAATTAAATTTTACATATCAAATTAACCATTAATTTGATTGTCTTTTAAAAACAACCTGGTTCATATTGTCTCTTCAGATTTTTTATTTGCCAGCCTTCTATGTTTTATCTAGGAAATAAAGCCATGGAAAGTATATTATTATGGCACTGTGCTCAATGGCACACCACTGCATCCAAATATTTTTGAAATAGCAGCCTATATATTTTAGTTATTTTTCCTTAAAATATTTATCAAAGAAACAGTGATCAGGGGCTGGGGTTGTAGCTCAGTGGAGCGCTTACCTAGCATGTGTGAGGTACTGGGTTCGATTGTCAGCACCACATACAAATAAATAAAATAAAGGTCCATCAACAATTAAAAAAACATTAATAAAAAGAAAAAAGGAAACAGTGATCAATTTCTGTTATTTCCATGACCAGTGAGTGATATAATCATTTTGAACAAATGTGCTGTATGGTTCCTGTTTAGTATGCCTTTTCTATTTATCTGAAAATATAGCGTGTCTTAAAATTGATTCCTTAGAGTATACTATTCCTCCTCTAGTTAAATATACTCATGTTCTTTTATTTTTAATATTTAATATATTTTATAAAACAATACTGGTTGAGTCTGCCTTAAAAATTGTAATATTGAGATGGCTGCCTTTTTGTGCTGAAGTTGGTAATGAAAAATATTTTAACACAGGAACATTTTCTGTTACCAGGGTTATTTATTATATAGAGATGTGAATAACCACAGCATGACAGCCATAAGAATAAGCCCTGAAACACTGGAACAAGATGGTACTGTGATGTTACCAGGTATGCTTTAACTAGTCATTTTTTTCTTCACAAATGATTTTAAGAAATTTGCATGTTAGGCTGTTTAGATAGGTAAAGGTTGATTAGCAAGGAATTGTGTTTGCTTACAAATGGGTTTAAAATATTTTGACATGAAAAATGTCTTATAGTCTATAAAGTTATGCATATGAGGACAGTACTATCAGAAATATAGTAATAATGAGGCTCAACATTTGTCTTCAATTTTTTGCCTATCTGTGTTGCTTAATCCCTTATCCTTACCCCACCAAGATTTTTTCAGCTGCTAAATTAGTGGGATGATATTATTTTATCACTCTTAATAAAACTGCAACTTTTTCACATGGCCCAGTACTAAGAACATTTTACTTATTTTTGCTTTAATAATAGTGCATTTGGGTTTTTCTTTAAATTTCTTTAAATCTATCTTTTAACATTCTTTTTTTAGAATTTTTTTTTAGTTTTCAATCAGTCTTATTTATTTATTTACATATGTTGCTGAGGATCAAACCTAGGCCTCACACATGCCAGGCAAGTGCTTTACCACTGAGCCACAACTCCAATATTATTATTTTAATTATTGTTTTCTTTTTTTACCAGGAATTGAACTCAGGGGTACTTTACTACTGAACCCCACCCCCTGTATATTTTTATTTTGAGACAGAGTCTCATTAAGGTGCTTAGGGCCTTGCTAAGTTGCTGAGGCTACTTTGGAATTTATGATCCTCCTGTCTCAGTCTTCTGAGTTGCTGGGATTACAGGTGTGCACCACCACACCCAACTAATATTATTACTTTTAAGAGTGCTCTGATGAGGCAATTTGGACATAATTTATCTTATTTTTGTATGTATGTGTGTGTGTGTGTATATATATATTTTTTTTATCACTCAAATCATTGCTGTCTAAATTCTGTGGTAGTAGGTGTCAGGTTTTGGGAAACATTGGGCAAATACATAAAGTATTTTTCATTGTAAGGTCTTTGAATTTGCTTATACCTTTTATACTTTCTAAAGTTGTTTACATTAAAATCTTAAAATTTAAGATTTAATGTGTTTTTAATGTATTTAATTTGTCTGTAATTTTATGGCAAGCAGCAGTATTACTTCTGGGCACTTGACCATCTGAAAATGAGACCTACTTCTAAAGAAAACATTCAGAAGGATAATTGCTCCCAGACTTTTTGTTAATTTTTAAAATATTCTTACATTTTCATTAGACATTTATTTGAAATTTGCTAACTGTGTATTTTCAAATTAGTGTACAGTATATATAGTGTTAAAGCAAAGGAAACATTTCATGTCCATTTCATAGTTAGGACAGCTCTGGAAAACAGAAGACTTAACAATAGGTTTACAGAGGCAACCCCATCCCTTTTCATTATAAGTCCTGGACCACATCTTTTGACTTACTAATAGTAATAACAGTAATTCCAAAAAATATTTTTAATAATGACATGCATATTCACCCTACATATATTAAAATAATCATATTTATGGTATAAAAATCATATTAGCATGATACATACTTATAAAACATACTTATACATACTTATAAAAATATGCTACATGTTACTCTTTAATTATCACTTTCACTTAATATTCTGAATATATTTCCAGCCATTAAGTAGTCTTTACAATATCATTTTAATATTGCAAAATATATTCTGTTGATAAATATGTTAGAATGGGAGCTTTCCATTTTTTTTTCTATATAAATTACACTGTAATGAGCATCCCTGTCACTCTGACAAGGCATTTTTAGGATAATGGTCATAGAAGAAAAATTCTCAACTGACAAATGCTGCTCCCCCAAACAGATGGATACATGTATAATGGATTTAGTTTTACTCTGCTTACTTATGGAAATTGTAACTAAGAGAACAATTTGAAATTATTTACCTAGACCTGTTTTGTTCATTCAGACATAATACAAAATGACTTGTTAATGTCTTTATTTGGTTTAAATTTCTCTGCATCATTTAACATAAAAAAATGCAACTTTTAACAATACAAGCGTGGCTTTCTGTGTTTCATAAATATGTGCTGTATTCATGATGAAGAATGAATTAAACATTGGGAGCATAGTCCCAATATTGTGTGTCTTCCGAGCTTACAGATGTTCCTTGATATATTCCTGAAGATTCTGTCTTATTATATTACATGATGCATGAAGAAAGGATAAAGAGAAAATCTTGGAATCACATGACAGGAAGACTCAGCTTTCAAGCCTGAAGAAGCCATTGTTTGTCATTTTTCTCATTTCTTTGAGCTGGACTGCATGTTCTTCAATAGTACCTTTTGCTTATTTATGTAGGGACAACTCTGCTCTTCTC